>NW_027498208.1:0-69799 GCF_021521415.1 Bidens hawaiensis | reverse complement strand
TTACGAGCATCCACGACCAGATCTACCCTACGATGCTATGAGCGGAAATAATAACAAAGTGAAAAACTCGAAAACATCTCTTTAATCTCCACATATATTCATTAATAGCAGTGATAGGTACATAAGATTTGACAATGAAACGCTCAGGTACAACATGGACCAGCTCCACCAGAAACGTAGAGGGACAAATGAACACGAGGGCCAAGCGATCTATTAATAGGCTAGCTTGGTGAGTTATGCGGCGCATAACTTATGTGTCGCATATCTTATTCGCCGCATAAGTTGCTTTGTGTTAACAAATTAACGTACAATTCATTCCTATCTGACATGCTATCTTGACCTTACAACACAAGACCTAAGTGTTAGACATTTCATGCTCCAACAGACTCCCTTTTGGATAGTACTTGTCTTGTGTCGTCTAATCAAATATACATTTCAAGCTTCAACAAACTTCCCTTCGGATATTGCTTAGATTTAGGTCACCCAACAACTCAATCATTATGATATAAGGCCCCGTTTAACATTAAGCTTTCACGATCTTCTTTAAATGATTTGACATTTGTAGGCTAAATCTTCAAAGGATTTGACTTCTAAGACTATTCAGCATCGGCTTTTAAAATCAAGTCTTGTATCTTTCATTAGTCTAAAACAATCTTCAATCCATTGCTATCTCATTCAATTTCCTATATCAATTCATAATGAATCCCCAAATACATCTTGATTATACTTTTTAAGCTCATGGTATTTAATCCATCAATCCAATCACATGGGAGAATCAACAATCCTCTAATCCCATTTCTTCTCTTCAAGTAAAAGATCTTGAGTACTCAATGTACAAGTATTTATAGCTTGTAAATGACAATAACGCTTACGTTCGTATATCAACATCTAAGTCTTGTATGCCATGCATATGTATGTATCAACCAAACGACCTTACAAGCAGGTAAACCCTTATACTTCGACATTTCAACATGTAAGTGACACGAAGAGTATACGACATGAAAGTTTAACAAAAATTAAAGGCTGTGTATGTCACAAGGTACTTATGCGGCGCATATGTTATGCGGCACATAAGTTATGCGGCGTATAACTTATGCGACTCATAAGTTGGCAATAAATATTTTTGACTTAATTTTATGGGAAAACGATGATGAAATGATCTGATTTTTGAGTATGTTTTTCAACACCAAGTATATGAAAATATGTGAAGTTTTGGTGAAGTTTGAACGGCTACATCGTCTGGAATGATCAAAAATGTGTAGAAAAGAAATGTTTTTGAGCTTTTCTTTGTAGATCAGGAGCCACAAGGCTCCTATACCAACTAAAAGTACAGGTTGGGTCTTTAGAGTGACGTGTACGAGCATCCACGACCAGATCTACCCTACGATGCTATGAGCGGAAATAATAACAAAGTGAAAAACTCGAAAACATCTCTTTAATCTCCACATATATTCATTAATAGCAGTGATAGGTACATAAGATTTGACAATGAAACGCTCAGGTACAACATGGACCAGCTCCACCAGAAACGTAGAGGGACAAATGAACACGAGGGCCAAGCGATCTATTAATAGGCTAGCTTGGTGAGTTATGCGGCGCATAACTTATGTGTCGCATATCTTATTCGCCGCATAAGTTGCTTTGTGTTAACAAATTAACGTACAATTCATTCCTATCTGACATGCTATCTTGACCTTACAACACAAGACCTAAGTGTTAGACATTTCATGCTCCAACAGACTCCCTTTTGGATAGTACTTGTCTTGTGTCGTCTAATCAAATATACATTTCAAGCTTCAACAAACTTCCCTTCGGATATTGCTTAGATTTAGGTCACCCAACAACTCAATCATTATGATATAAGGCCCCGTTTAACATTAAGCTTTCAATCTTCTTTAAATGATTTGACATTTGTAGGCTAAATCTTCAAAGGATTTGACTTCTAAGACTATTCAGCATCGGCTTTTAAAATCAAGTCTTGTATCTTTCATTAGTCTAAAACAATCTTCAATCCATTGCTATCTCATTCAATTTCCTATATCAATTCATGATGAATCCCCAAATACATCTTGATTATACTTTTTAAGCTCATGGTATTTAATCCATCAATCCAATCACATGGGAGAATCAACAATCCTCTAATTCCATTTCTTCTCTTCAAGTAAAAGATCTTGAGTACTCAATGTACAAGTATTTATAGCTTGTAAATGACAATAACGCTTACGTTCGTATATCAACATCTAAGTCTTGTATGCCATGCATATGTCTGTATCAACCAAACGACCTTACAAGCAGGTAAACCCTTATACTTCGACATTTCAACATGTAAGTGACACGAAGAGTATACGACATGAAAGTTTAACAAAAATTAAAGGCTGTGTATGTCACAAGGTACTTATGCGGCGCATATGTTATGCGGCACATAAGTTATGCGGCGTATAACTTATGCGACTCATAAGTTGGCAATAAATATTTTTGACTTAATTTTATGGGAAAACGATGATGAAATGATCTGATTTTTGAGTATGTTTTTCAACACCAAGTATATGAAAATATGTGAAGTTTTGGTGAAGTTTGAACGGCTACATCGTCTGGAATGATCAAAAATGTGTAGAAAAGAAATGTTTTTGAGCTTTTCTTTGTAGATCAGGAGCCACAAGGCTCCTATACCAACTAAAAGTACAGGTTGGGTCTTTAGAGTGACGTGTACGAGCATCCACGACCAGATCTACCCTACGATGCTATGAGCGGAAATAATAACAAAGTGAAAAACTCGAAAACATCTCTTTAATCTCCACATATATTCATTAATAGCAGTGATAGGTACATAAGATTTGACAATGAAACGCTCAGGTACAACATGGACCAGCTCCACCAGAAACGTAGAGGGACAAATGAACACGAGGGCCAAGCGATCTATTAATAGGCTAGCTTGGTGAGTTATGCGGCGCATAACTTATGTGTCGCATATCTTATTCGCCGCATAAGTTGCTTTGTGTTAACAAATTAACGTACAATTCATTCCTATCTGACATGCTATCTTGACCTTACAACACAAGACCTAAGTGTTAGACATTTCATGCTCCAACAGACTCCCTTTTGGATAGTACTTGTCTTGTGTCGTCTAATCAAATATACATTTCAAGCTTCAACAAACTTCCCTTCGGATATTGCTTAGATTTAGGTCACCCAACAACTCAATCATTATGATATAAGGCCCCGTTTAACATTAAGCTTTCACGATCTTCTTTAAATGATTTGACATTTGTAGGCTAAATCTTCAAAGGATTTGACTTCTAAGACTATTCAGCATCGGCTTTTAAAATCAAGTCTTGTATCTTTCATTAGTCTAAAACAATCTTCAATCCATTGCTATCTCATTCAATTTCCTATATCAATTCATGATGAATCCCCAAATACATCTTGATTATACTTTTTAAGCTCATGGTATTTAATCCATCAATCCAATCACATGGGAGAATCAACAATCCTCTAATCCCATTTCTTCTCTTCAAGTAAAAGATCTTGAGTACTCAATGTACAAGTATTTATAGCTTGTAAATGACAATAACGCTTACGTTCGTATATCAACATCTAAGTCTTGTATGCCATGCATATGTCTGTATCAACCAAACGACCTTACAAGCAGGTAAACCCTTATACTTCGACATTTCAACATGTAAGTGACACGAAGAGTATACGACATGAAAGTTTAACAAAAATTAAAGGCTGTGTATGTCACAAGGTACTTATGCGGCGCATATGTTATGCGGCACATAAGTTATGCGGCGTATAACTTATGCGACTCATAAGTTGGCAATAAATATTTTTGACTTAATTTTATGGGAAAACGATGATGAAATGATCTGATTTTTGAGTATGTTTTTCAACACCAAGTATATGAAAATATGTGAAGTTTTGGTGAAGTTTGAACGGCTACATCGTCTGGAATGATCAAAAATGTGTAGAAAAGAAATGTTTTTGAGCTTTTCTTTGTAGATCAGGAGCCACAAGGCTCCTATACCAACTAAAAGTACAGGTTGGGTCTTTAGAGTGACGTGTACGAGCATCCACGACCAGATCTACCCTACGATGCTATGAGAGGAAATAATAACAAAGTGAAAAACTCGAAAACATCTCTTTAATCTCCACATATATTCATTAATAGCAGTGATAGGTACATAATATTTGACAATGAAACGCTCAGGTACAACATGGACCAGCTCCACCAGAAACGTAGAGGGACAAATGAACACGAGGGCCAAGCGATCTATTAATAGGCTAGCTTGGTGAGTTATGCGGCGCATAACTTATGTGTCGCATATCTTATTCGCCGCATAAGTTGCTTTGTGTTAACAAATTAACGTACAATTCATTCCTATCTGACATGCTATCTTGACCTTACAACACAAGACCTAAGTGTTAGACATTTCATGCTCCAACAGACTCCCTTTTGGATAGTACTTGTCTTGTGTCGTCTAATCAAATATACATTTCAAGCTTCAACAAACTTCCCTTCGGATATTGCTTAGATTTAGGTCACCCAACAACTCAATCATTATGATATAAGGCCCCGTTTAACATTAAGCTTTCACGATCTTCTTTAAATGATTTGACATTTGTAGGCTAAATCTTCAAAGGATTTGACTTCTAAGACTATTAAGCATCGGCTTTTAAAATCAAGTCTTGTATCTTTCATTAGTCTAAAACAATCTTCAATCCATTGCTATCTCATTCAATTTCCTATATCAATTCATGATGAATCCCCAAATACATCTTGATTATACTTTTTAAGCTCATGGTATTTAATCCATCAATCCAATCACATGGGAGAATCAACAATCCTCTAATCCCATTTCTTCTCTTCAAGTAAAAGATCTTGAGTACTCAATGTACAAGTATTTATAGCTTGTAAATGACAATAACGCTTACGTTCGTATATCAACATCTAAGTCTTGTATGCCATGCATATGTCTGTATCAACCAAACGACCTTACAAGCAGGTAAACCCTTATACTTCGACATTTCAACATGTAAGTGACACGAAGAGTATACGACATGAAAGTTTAACAAAAATTAAAGGCTGTGTATGTCACAAGGTACTTATGCGGCGCATATGTTATGCGGCACATAAGTTATGCGGCGTATAACTTATGCGACTCATAAGTTGGCAATAAATATTTTTGACTTAATTTTATGGGAAAACGATGATGAAATGATCTGATTTTTGAGTATGTTTTTCAACACCAAGTATATGAAAATATGTTAAGTTTTGGTGATGTTTGAACGGCTACATCGTCTGGAATGATCAAAAATGTGTAGAAAAGAAATGTTTTTGAGCTTTTCTTTGTAGATCAGGAGCCACAAGGCTCCTATACCAACTAAAAGTACAGGTTGGGTCTTTAGAGTGACGTGTACGAGCATCCACGACCAGATCTACCCTACGATGCTATGAGCGGAAATAATAACAAAGTGAAAAACTCGAAAACATCTCTTTAATCTCCACATATTTTCATTAATAGCAGTGATAGGTACATAAGATTTGACAATGAAACGCTCAGGTACAACATGGACCAGCTCCACCAGAAACGTAGAGGGACAAATGAACACGAGGGCCAAGCGATCTATTAATAGGCTAGCTTGGTGAGTTATGCGGCGCATAACTTATGTGTCGCATATCTTATTCGCCGCATAAGTTGCTTTGTGTTAACAAATTAACGTACAATTCATTCCTATCTGACATGCTATCTTGACCTTACAACACAAGACCTAAGTGTTAGACATTTCATGCTCCAACAGACTCCCTTTTGGATAGTACTTGTCTTGTGTCGTCTAATCAAATATACATTTCAAGCTTCAACAAACTTCCCTTCGGATATTGCTTAGATTTAGGTCACCCAACAACTCAATCATTATGATATAAGGCCCCGTTTAACATTAAGCTTTCACGATCTTCTTTAAATGATTTGACATTTGTAGGCTAAATCTTCAAAGGATTTGACTTCTAAGACTATTCAGCATCGGCTTTTAAAATCAAGTCTTGTATCTTTCATTAGTCTAAAACAATCTTCAATCCATTGCTATCTCATTCAATTTCCTATATCAATTCATAATGAATCCCCAAATACATCTTGATTATACTTTTTAAGCTCATGGTATTTAATCCATCAATCCAATCACATGGGAGAATCAACAATCCTCTAATCCCATTTCTTCTCTTCAAGTAAAAGATCTTGAGTACTCAATGTACAAGTATTTATAGCTTGTAAATGACAATAACGCTTACGTTCGTATATCAACATCTAAGTCTTGTATGCCATGCATATGTCTGTATCAACCAAACGACCTTACAAGCAGGTAAACCCTTATACTTCGACATTTCAACATGTAAGTGACACGAAGAGTATACGACATGAAAGTTTAACAAAAATTAAAGGCTGTGTATGTCACAAGGTACTTATGCGGCGCATATGTTATGCGGCACATAAGTTATGCGGCGTATAACTTATGCGACTCATAAGTTGGCAATAAATATTTTTGACTTAATTTTATGGGAAAACGATGATGAAATGATCTGATTTTTGAGTATGTTTTTCAACACCAAGTATATGAAAATATGTGAAGTTTTGGTGAAGTTTGAACGGCTACATCGTCTGGAATGATCAAAAATGTGTAGAAAAGAAATGTTTTTGAGCTTTTCTTTGTAGATCAGGAGCCACAAGGCTCCTATACCAACTAAAAGTACAGGTTGGGTCTTTAGAGTGACGTGTACGAGCATCCACGACCAGATCTACCCTACGATGCTATGAGCGGAAATAATAACAAAGTGAAAAACTCGAAAACATCTCTTTAATCTCCACATATATTCATTAATAGCAGTGATAGGTACATAAGATTTGACAATGAAACGCTCAGGTACAACATGGACCAGCTCCACCAGAAACGTAGAGGGACAAATGAACACGAGGGCCAAGCGATCTATTAATAGGCTAGCTTGGTGAGTTATGCGGCGCATAACTTATGTGTCGCATATCTTATTCGCCGCATAAGTTGCTTTGTGTTAACAAATTAACGTACAATTCATTCCTATCTGACATGCTATCTTGACCTTACAACACAAGACCTAAGTGTTAGACATTTCATGCTCCAACAGACTCCCTTTTGGATAGTACTTGTCTTGTGTCGTCTAATCAAATATACATTTCAACCTTCAACAAACTTCCCTTCGGATATTGCTTAGATTTAGGTCACCCAACAACTCAATCATTATGATATAAGGCCCCGTTTAACATTAAGCTTTCACGATCTTCTTTAAATGATTTGACATTTGTAGGCTAAATCTTCAAAGGATTTGACTTCTAAGACTATTCAGCATCGGCTTTTAAAATCAAGTCTTGTATCTTTCATTAGTCTAAAACAATCTTCAATCCATTGCTATCTCATTCAATTTCCTATATCAATTCATGATGAATCCCCAAATACATCTTGATTATACTTTTTAAGCTCATGGTATTTAATCCATCAATCCAATCACATGGGAGAATCAACAATCCTCTAATCCCATTTCTTCTCTTCAAGTAAAAGATCTTGAGTACTCAATGTACAAGTATTTATAGCTTGTAAATGACAATAACGCTTACGTTCGTATATCAACATCTAAGTCTTGTATGCCATGCATATGTCTGTATCAACCAAACGACCTTACAAGCAGGTAAACCCTTATACTTCGACATTTCAACATGTAAGTGACACGAAGAGTATACGACATGAAAGTTTAACAAAAATTAAAGGCTGTGTATGTCACAAGGTACTTATGCGGCGCATATGTTATGCGGCACATAAGTTATGCGGCGTATAACTTATGCGACTCATAAGTTGGCAATAAATATTTTTGACTTAATTTTATGGGAAAACGATGATGAAATGATCTGATTTTTGAGTATGTTTTTCAACACCAAGTATATGAAAATATGTGAAGTTTTGGTGAAGTTTGAACGGCTACATCGTCTGGAATGATCAAAAATGTGTAGAAAAGAAATGTTTTTGAGCTTTTCTTTGTAGATCAGGAGCCACAAGGCTCCTATACCAACTAAAAGTACAGGTTGGGTCTTTAGAGTGACGTGTACGAGCATCCACGACCAGATCTACCCTACGATGCTATGAGCGGAAATAATAACAAAGTGAAAAACTCGAAAACATCTCTTTAATCTCCACATATATTCATTAATAGCAGTGATAGGTACATAAGATTTGACAATGAAACGCTCAGGTACAACATGGACCAGCTCCACCAGAAACGTAGAGGGACAAATGAACACGAGGGCCAAGCGATCTATTAATAGGCTAGCTTGGTGAGTTATGCGGCGCATAACTTATGTGTCGAATATCTTATTCGCCGCATAAGTTGCTTTGTGTTAACAAATTAACGTACAATTCATTCCTATCTGACATGCTATCTTGACCTTACAACACAAGACCTAAGTGTTAGACATTTCATGCTCCAACAGACTCCCTTTTGGATAGTACTTGTCTTGTGTCGTCTAATCAAATATACATTTCAAGCTTCAACAAACTTCCCTTCGGATATTGCTTAGATTTAGGTCACCCAACAACTCAATCATTATGATATAAGGCCCCGTTTAACATTAAGCTTTCACGATCTTCTTTAAATGATTTGACATTTGTAGGCTAAATCTTCAAAGGATTTGACTTCTAAGACTATTCAGCATCGGCTTTTAAAATCAAGTCTTGTATCTTTCATTAGTCTAAAACAATCTTCAATCCATTGCTATCTCATTCAATTTCCTATATCAATTCATGATGAATCCCCAAATACATCTTGATTATACTTTTTAAGCTCATGGTATTTAATCCATCAATCCAATCACATGGGAGAATCAACAATCCTCTAATCCCATTTCTTCTCTTCATGTAAAAGATCTTGAGTACTCAATGTACAAGTATTTATAGCTTGTAAATGACAATAACGTTTACGTTCGTATATCAACATCTAAGTCTTGTATGCCATGCATATGTATGTATCAACCAAATGACCTTACAAGCAGGTAAACCCTTATACTTCGACATTTCAACATGTAAGTGACACGAAGAGTATACGACATGAAAGTTTAACAAAAATTAAAGGCTGTGTATGTCACAAGGTACTTATGCGGCGCATATGTTATGCGGCACATAAGTTATGCGGCGTATAACTTATGCGACTCATAAGTTGGCAATAAATATTTTTGACTTAATTTTATGGGAAAACGATGATGAAATGATCTGATTTTTGAGTATGTTTTTCAAAACCTAGTATATGACAATATGTGAAGTTTTGGTAAAGTTTGAACGGCTACATTGTCTGGAATGATCAAAAATGTGTAGAAAAGAAATGTTTTTTAGGTTTTCAATGTAGATCACGAGCCACAAGGCTCTTATACCAACTAAAAGTACAGGTTGGTTCTTCAGAGTAACGTATACGAGCATCCACGACCACATCTACCCTACGATGCTATGAGCGGAAATAATAACAAAGTGAAAAACTCGAAAACATCTCTTTAATCTCCACATATATTCATTAATAGCAGTGATAGGTACATAAGATTTGACAATGAAACGCTCAGGTACAACATGGACCATCTCCACCAGAAACGTAGAGGGACATATGAACACGAGGGCCAAGCAACGTATTTATAGGCTAGCTTGGTGAGTTATGCGGCGCATATATTATGCGGCGCGTAACTTATGTGCCGCGTATCTTATTCGCTGCATAAGTTGCTTTGTGTTAACACATTAACGTAAAATTCATTCCTATCTTACATGCTATCTTGACCTTACAACACAAGACCTAAGTATTACACATTTCATGCTCCAAACAGACTCCCCCTTGGATAGTACTTGTGTTGTGTCATCTAATCAAATATACATTTCAAACTTCAACAAACTCCCTTTAGGATATTGCTTAGATTTAGGTCACCCAAGAACTCAATCATCATGGTATAAGGCCCCTTTTAACGTTACGCATTCACGATTTTCTTTAAATGATTTGACATTTGTAGGCTAAATCTTCAAAGGATTTGTCTTCTAAAACTATTCAGCATCGGCTTTTAAAATCAAGTCTTGTATCTTTCATGAGTCCAAAACATTCTTCAATCCATTGCTATCTCATTACATTTCCTATATCAATTCATGATGAATCCCCAAATATATCTTGATTATACTTTTTAAGCTCATGGTATTTAATCCATCAATCCAATCACATGGGAGAACCAACAATCCTCTAATCCTATTTCTTCTTTTCAAGTAAAAGATCTTGAGTACTCAATGTACAAGTATTTATAGCTTTTAAATGACAATAACGTTTATGTTCGTATGTCAACATTTAAGTCTTGTATGCCATGCATAAGTATGTATTAACCAAACGACCTTACAAGCAGGTAAACCCTTATACTTATACATTTCAACATGTAAGTGACACGAAGAGTATATGGCATGAAAGTTTAACAAAAATTGAAGGTTGTGTATGTCACAAGGTACTTGTGCGGCGC
Organism: Bidens hawaiensis; assembly: GCF_021521415.1. Lineage (NCBI taxonomy): Eukaryota > Viridiplantae > Streptophyta > Magnoliopsida > Asterales > Asteraceae > Bidens > Bidens hawaiensis. The sequence continues at coordinate 59,252 of NW_027498208.1, read as the reverse complement.
ATATGTTATGCGGCTCATTAGTTATGCGGCGTATAACTTATGCGACTCATAAATTGGCAATAAAGATTTTTGGCTTAATTTTATGGGAAAACGATGATGAAATGATCTGATTTTTGAGTATGTTGTTCAACACCAAGTATGTAACAATATGTGAAGTTTTTGTGAAGTTTGAACGGCTACATCGTCTGGAATAATCAAAAATGTGTAGAAAAGAAATGTTTTTGAGCTTTTCTTTGTAGATCATGAGCCACAAGGCTCTTATACCAACTAAAAGTACAGGTTGGGTCTTCAGAGTGACGTGTACGAGCATCCACCACCAGATCTACCCTACGATGCTATGAGCGGAAATAATAACAAAGTGAAAAACATATATTCATTAATAGCAGTGATATATACATAAGATTTGACAATGAAACGCTCAGGTACAACATGGACTAGCTCCACCAGAAAGGTGGGAGGGAAAAATGAACACGAGGGCCAAGCAACCTATTTATATGCTAGCTTGGGGAGTTATGCGGCGCATATATTATGTGGTGCATAACTTATGTGCCGTATATCTTATTCGTCGCATATGTTGCTTTGTGTTAACACATTAACGTACAATTCATTCCTATCTCACATGCTATCTTAACCTTACAACACAAGACCTAAGTATTAAACTTTTCGTGCTCCAGCAGACTCCCCCTTGGATAGTACTTGTCTTGTGTCATCTAATCAAATATACATTTGAAGCTTCAACAAACTCCCTTTAGGATATTGCTTAGATTTAGGTCACCCAACAACTCAATCATCATGATATAAGGCCCCTTTTAACATTACGCTTTCACGATCTTCTTTAAATGATTTGACATTTGTAGGCTAAATCTTCAAAGGATTTGACCTCTAAGACTATTCAGCATCGACTTTTAAAATCAAGTCTTGTATCTTTCATGAGTCCAAAACAATCTTCAATCCATTGCTATCTCATTCGTTTTCCTATATCAATTCATGATGAATCCCCAAATACATCTTGATTATACTTTTTATGCTCATAGTATTTAATCCATCAATCCAATCACATGGAAGAACCAACAATCCTCTAATCCCATTTCTTCTCTCCAAGTAAAAGATCTTGAGTACTCAATGTACAAGTATTTATAGCTTGTAAATGACAATAACGTTTATGTTCGTATATCAATATTTATGCCTTGTATGCCATGGATAAGTACGTATGAACAAACGACCTTACAAGCAAGTAAACCCTTATACTTCGACATTTCAACATGTATGTGATACGAAGAGCATACGTCATGAAAGTTTAACAAAAATTGAATGCCGTATATATCACAAGGTACTTATGCGGCGCATATGTTATGCGGCACATAAGTTATGCGGCGTATAACTTATGCGACTCATAAGTTGGCATTAAAGATTTTTGACTTAATTTTATGGGAAAACGATGATGAAATGATCTGATTTTTGAGTATGTTGTTCAACACCAAATATATGACAATAACTGAAGTTTTGGTGAAGTTTGAACGGCTACATTGTCTGGAATGATCAAAAATGTGTAGAAAAAAATGTTTTTGAGCTTTTCTAGGTAGATCATGAGCTGCAAGGCTCTGATACCAATCAGTAGGTTCAAAAGAAGCAACCTTTTCATTATGAATACCGATTTTGTTTTCACATCTGTTTTTGTAAAACTCTGAATTGGAACACTTAGAAAAATTCTAAGGTTAATTAAATCCAGAAGATTTCACAAACTTGATAGGTTTTAACAATTTTTTTAAATTTTTCTTGAGAATTATTAATTGGTTAGACTTTTCAAGTTCCTTCTCAAGTTCAGTTAAGCTTGAAGTAAATTTCCAAAATCAATTTTCTGTAAATTCTCATTTTTCTGATGAGAATTATTAACCTCAATAATCTCATTCAACTGAAAAGATGAGTTTCTGAAATTTGTCAAGTTTATTTTGTAACTCCATTTCCTCATTTTCAAGTTTAGTGATTTTAGCTCTTAATTTTAGTATTTCTTTAAACTGGCTATCAATGATTTTGTAATACCCCGAAACCCGGGGGTCAAACAGTTGGTTATCATACCCAAATATTTATATTAAATGTCAAAAACAGTTCCAAATTATTAAAAACACGTCTAGAGTTACATGCAGCGAAATATTCAAGTACAAAACAGAAAACCGGGAAATATACCCACTAACCAAATTTTTAAATACGTCTAGTAATGAAAGAAAAGTAAACAGTTTGTTTTACTTAAATTCTTCGACTAGATACGCCTTACACCATCCGAGTAGTCTCGAGCACATCCAAGCGGTAATTCATAACTTCTTAACCTGAAAATCAATCTAACATACACACAAAGTTAGCTTAAGCTGAGTGAGTTTATGTTTTTACAAACAACATTTATAGACCAGTTTAAATTAATAAATATAAAAATACTGGAGAAAATAATAAATAAATAATTGAATTTCCTCTGTCAAACACGTAATAATGGGCCTCCTCACCGCGAGTCTTCCTCGAGTAGTATATTTCACCCAGTCGCGGTAAAAAGAAAACATAAAAGCATAACACGAGCCTCCTCACCACGATTCTTTCTCGAGTAATATATCTGACTCGGTCCCGGTTCAACAAAACGGCGGGCCTCCTCACCCCAAGTTACGAAACACGTAGTCAAGGACTCAAGAAATAAATTTGACCCGTCTTTACATACACATGACACAAGGGCCTCCTCATCCCGAGTCTTCCTCGAGTAATATATTTGACCCTGTCACAGTTTATCAGAAACATACACGTCAATAGACACACCTACATACATATTAGCCAATTAATCAACCAACAACATCATCACGCGTAAACTATAATTAATATATAGATAAGAATTAATACAAGGTCTAATAATATCCTCAAGCATAAACTATAAATAATATATAATTTCAGAAATATATAATTGTAAGTAAGTCCAAGCAATATCATCCAAATAGTTTAAACGAGTAAAATCGTAGTAAGGTGTGTATGCTAGCACAAAACGCAAAAAGATTAAGAAAGACATCATGAAACTCACCTAACACAAGTCACATGAGTACCAAAAATCAAATGCCTGTCGAGTTGCACACAAGCTAGAGAACCTCTAAGTAATTCCACAAATCAAATGCCTGTCGAGTTGCACACAACAATTACTATTTAAACCGTACCGACTCGCTTATTCTACGAGACGTTCTAACACGATCTAATTGGCCCGAAGCCTCACGCATACTAATTTCAATTACATCCGACCCTGAGGCCTTTAATTTACCAAAACCACCATTATGTAACACCGGGTACAAAAAAGGGTTTCCAAACGACACCTGTTTTATGTTAATTGTGTTGAATTTGCGCGTTAATGAGCCGTTTAAGTAATCACCAACAAAATCAGACCCGTTTAGATAAAATTTTCTGTTATTCTAGTCCGTAAGCCCACACGACACTACACAAGCTGAATGGGTCGGAAATTCCCTTTTACAACGTATGAGTTACCGATTAAGCGAGAATTCTCGCTCTACCGAACCGTTTGAGCAATCACCAACCAATTCAGGCCCGTTTTAATAAAAATCATTTTTTTCACAGCCCTTATATCACCATATTACTATAAAATCTGATCAGGTTGGTAATTCTCTCAAACAATACGCGAATCACAACAATTAACGACTTTAAACACCTGAATACTTAGTTTTCGAACTAACGACAGTTGGCCAACCTAACCAATTCCAATGACCATGATAATTTAGATATGAAATTAACTACATACCTTAGAATCCAGTAGAAGCAAAATCCCTAATCTCAAACTTCACAAGGTTCCCAATCCGTACAACCGACGCGCTCACTTGCATAAAAATAACCTACAAATAATATTTCCGAAAAACGTACTCAAACCTCATTCCCGAAAAATTTTTCTTATCCCATAACCATACCAAATAATACATAAAAGATTCACTGAGTCATACCTTCAAGTATAACTTGAACCCATACGCACAACATCCTAAACTGCCGGCACGAACAGAAGAAACTGAAACGTTCATAACTTGATCATACAAACTCCGATTCGCCGAATCACATATCCATGAACTCGTCTCGACATGCCGGACATTATAAAATTACTTTCACATGCTAAACCTGCTGCCACAGCTGTCAGAACAGAAAACAAACTCCAGGTTCATTCGGTTTTACACGTCAATAGTCGAATAACTCGAAACCCTATCAAACGAACTCCGTTTTGGGCGAATAATATATCCACGTGTTCATCTTAATATCCTGGACCTAAGTAAATTACATTCACAGTCTGCACCTGCGCCCACAGCTGTCAGAATAGAAAACAAACTCCAGGTTCGTTCGGTTTTAAGAGTTAGCAGTCGAATAACTCGAAACCCTATCAAACGAACTCCATTTTGGGCAAATAATATATCCATGTGTTCTTTTCGCCGAGCTCCATCAAAGACACCAGATCCCGCTGCTGGAAACTGCCACTACCGTCGCCGGAAAACCAAACAGTCCGTCAAAAACAGAACCGTCAACCGGAATACGAACTCGAAACCAAGCAAAATAATATATCCATGCGATCGCGTTACCGAGCACTACGACTTTGTACTATCTATGCCACTGGAGGCACCGTAACAATTACCAGAAAACAAAAAATTGGCCGGAATTTAACCTAACCGACGAATTCGATCAAATAACGAGCAATAGCAATGAGTTAGTGATCAAAAAAGGCATTCCAAGGGGTAGAAAAAATGTGGAATTGATTGAGTAAATCTTGAGAATGGCTGGAATAATGAAATTTCGTGATGGGGGAGGGCTGGATTAGTCTGATCGACTAAAGGAAAGAAAGGTGGCCAAAAATAGATTAGGTTTTGGATATTTACAAGACGTGTCCTCCTACTTGCTAAATGGGTTAACTTGTCCCTAAAGCTTGGTAAATGGACTTTTAAGAATTACCAAGAGATCGCTCAACTTAAAAGATCAAATTCTGCCTAACATACAAACTTCTATAAACGCTTAAGCCGAATAATGAAATTCCGGGTATTACATATTCTTAATTTACTTGACATCTTAGATTTCAAGTCATGATTGCTAATTGAAAATGCCTCGATCTTATCTTTCGATTTTAAATCAAGATCAACCATATGTCGATAGTTATCACAAATGATAGTGAGGTCACGAACAAGTTGATCATTGTGGTGTTTAAGTGATTCAAGTTTAGTCTTATAATCACCATAATGAGAATATTTTACTTCATCATTCACCGATGAAATATTATCAATCTGAATTGAAATATATTTATAAGAACAAACCTCTTTTAATTTAGCCATGCAAAAAAAGTTATCTTGCATATCATCGCTTGAAGTATCTGAGTCTGTTTCCGATTCCTCACTCTCTTCCAATACCTTATCAACCTTTTCCACTTCAAGCTTCTTAACTCGGTCAAACACAGCCAAATTAGCTTGATTTCCTTCAGAGGATACACTACCAAGCAGCTTTTATGACCAATGTATGCCTTCTTGTGCAATCATTGCCTGTGACCCCCCCCCCCCCACCCCCGATGTTGTGTTATTAGCTCTAGATTTAGGTTTCTCCTTGGATGACTCGGAGTTATTATACTTCTTGATGTTTTTGAAATTTCTATCTTGAGTTCATGGCCAGAATACTCCTCTCTAGGCTTGTCACATTTGTTGGCAAAATGGCCAAGTTCCTGGCAATTGTAGCACTTAACTTTGAATTTATCAAAGCCTATCCTATTGCTCATGGAAGGCAAGTCTTCCCTGTCTGCTGCGTATTTTTCATCTTCTTACGTGCTATCATTATCATGTTCCATTTGAGATACATGAGTTTAAGATCATAAAGGTCGACTTTATCATAATCTTCGTCAGTCATGTTACACTTGTCTACTTGACCTCTCACCAATTGCTCATACAATGTCATAAATGCAGCCATGAAAGCAAAGTGTTTCTCGGCTTCTTTCTTGTTCACATTTGGTGGTTGTGATACACTACGAGCTTGACCAGCAGCACCAGCATACCCAGATGCACTAGAAAATATATTAGGCACAGAAGCAGCTTCATATGGAACTTCAGAAGTTGCTTGATAAAAAGATGCTGTGATAGGAACTGAAGCGTGGGATCCTAGTTACCTTTAGAAGAGTTTTGACACTTAACCTCAAACTTCCTCTCTTCTAGCTTCTGCATGAAATCCATTGCAATTAGTTCTTCACTTTTGAAATATAAATTTTTCAGTGAGAACCATCAAGTAGGTTTAATAGGAAGGAGGTAGCTAATTCTTCAATGCGTCAGTAAGATAATTGTCCATAGAAAGCATGGAGAATCTGTTCATTTCAGGAGTTGACAAATTCTACTGATCAGCTCTCCAACAGTTTCACCAGTGATAAGGTTAAAGTTCTTGAACTAATACTTTAACATTGACTTCTTGATTTCCTTTGTATTTCCCATGCTTCTCGTCTTCAAACCTTGATACCAAAGAGCACATAGCTTAATGTGACTAAACTAGTGAAAGATATGCTCGGGTAAAGCCATTGTCAATGTGGAATAAGTTTTTGTTTCAATCTCAAAAGATTTCTTCTCCACAGCAGTCAATTGGGAGTGTAATTTTTCAGAATTTCCAATAGCGACAGAGTTGACGATTATCATTACATATTCAACCTCTATACTCTGGACGCACTTTGGGTGAATGAAACCCAGATGAGCTCAGAACCTTAAGTCCCACTTCGAAAAATCTCACAAGTTGTTAATTCTAGGACATTTCGTGTGAGATCCCATCTCAGCATAAACAGTCAACATCTGTTGCATTATCGCATTCTGAGAAGCGACTGCATAAAACTTGGTCATTATGTCAAATTTGAAAGTTTAGGGATTAACTTTGACAATCTTTGAAATATTCAAGTAACGAATGAGTATTAGAAAGCTTAACAGATGAACATGAAAATTGATTACATTAACAAATGGCAAGATGCGAATGAAGAATAGTTGGCAAATGTCACTATTCAAACGAATGAACAGATGACGAATGTGGATAAAACGAATAAGCAGGTAAGAATGAGAAGGTAATAATGAATGAATATGAACAATGTAACAAATTAGTAGAAATGAATGGATGTTTAAGACGAATGTGACTTTGGTATGAATGAGAAGTGTATCGAATGGATGAACCGTTATACGAAGGAGTTGTTAAAAACAATTATAACAACCGTTTCAGCTGCTTAATCAATGTATTCAAATTAGAAATTAACAAATAAATTAATTGTTATCTTCAAATTTTCAGTTTCCGAACTCAAACTCGTCCAAATCTCAGACAATTCACACAAATCCACACTCAAACAACTCGCAATCCTATTCCAAACCAATCTGTACCAATCCAAACCTTAAATTCGTCCAAAATCCAAATGAATTGAACTCAAAATACCTTTAAACTTATAGTTCCAATCAAAATCAAAGCCTCCATTAATGACTGAATCGATATAATTAAATGATATGGAACAATCACTGAACCATTTCGAACATTCTAAATCACATTTAGTAATATTCATCATCATTACTATTTTAATATCTTAATTATAAGTTTTGATAAAGTCCGTGAATCAAATTAAATCAATCGAATGCCAATTAAAACTCAAAGTAGTGTTTAATTGATCTTGGAACAGATGATAATCGTATTTGATCAGACTATAGGCTTTGATATCACTTGTGAGAGCTCAATCTGTGGATCTCATCTTCGGATATGAACACGATTAGCATGATTACGTTATTGATTACGTTATGGAGGGTATGGTTACGTTAATGAGTGAATGATCAAGGTTGAGAGAAGATTTGGGCAGCGTAACAGTATGTGATACTTCAGAAATGAACTTTGTTAATTAACAGATAAGTACAAGGGTATATATAGGAGACGACTCATTCGTTAGACATGCCTAACAAATGAGTGTTCCATTCCCAATTCCATTCTTTATACAAATCATAACGAATGGCTTACATATGTTATATATACACTAACACTCATACGTTATTCATTCATTAAACAGCCCTTAACGAATGAGATAAAATGTAAGACCCTGAAACCCGGGAACCCCACAGTTGGTAATCATATCCAAAAATTCTCAAAAATTTAAAGTCAAACAATTTCATCTTATTAAAATCGTTTCAGAGTAATAAACAGCGGAAAATCACAAGTACTAAAACCAAGTTCCCAAAACCATAATTTAAATGTTTAAAGTAATAAATGAAAAGAAAAAAGTTTGCGTATTAATCTCCGACTAGTTATGTCTTCAACCGTCCAAGTAGTCTCGAGCAACTTGTAACGCCCCGAAACCCGGGAACCCCACAGTTGGTAATCATATCCAAAAATTCTCAAAAATTTAAAGTCAAACAATTTCATCTTATTAAAATAGTTTCAGTGTAATAAATAGCGGAAAATCACAAGTACTAAAACCAAGTTCCCAAAACCATAATTTAAATGTTTAAAGTAATAAATGAAAAGAAAACAGTTTGCGTATTAATCTCCGACTAGTTATGCCTTCAACCGTCCAAGTAGTCTCGAGCACGTCCAAGCGATAAACATCCTCCTCTAAACCTGAAACTCGCACTAATATACACACAAAGTCAGCTTGAGCTGAGTGAGTTCAAGTTTTAATAATAGACATTTAAATAAATCATTCCAAGGGTTTAAATATAATAACGGGATTATAAAACATTCCAAGAGTCTAAAAAATATAATACGGGATACGAACAGTTAGGCCATCATCAACACTAAGTATACGTACCTAGACATCTTTGTACATCCATATATTTATAACAAAAGTCTTAATAATCATTCCAACGGTTTTAAAACTGTAAACGGAAATACATCAGTTAGGTCATCACATTTAATAAATAATCATCCTTACGTATTGTCACACCCCGTTAAGCGATTTGCGGAAGCGTAAAACGGAAATGCAACAGATACAACTGGTATCAAATACATTGTTCATAAAGTAACATTACTAACTAATTTACAATATGTTACATCGTTCTAATCTCTTTTACAAACTAGGTGATACAATCAAACCGATTCTTCAATTACTTTACTTCTAACTCAAATGCCCACGACATCAATCATCAGTCAGACACGTAATGCACAGGAAATTACTTCTCATATCTGATTACCTGAAAAGCATGTTAAAACAGGTCAACTATGAATAGTTGGTGAGTTTCATAAGTTTAACGAAATCAGTTCTGCGTACCACACAGTCATAGTTTGTATGTACACGCGTATGTAAAAATATGTATTTACGTTTGTATAAATATGTACAGCCAATATCCTTGTGTGTGCATATAAGCACATGTAAGTTTATAATATGAATTCGAAATTTCGGTAAAATCGTGATTGTTTGTTCGTACTACATGTTTCCAATTTCTGTGTTTAACCAACCACTGTGGACCCCCTTCCTCCCACAACGGTTCCACATAAACTCAACCACTGTGGCCCCACTTCCGCCCACAACGGTTCCACGTTAACATCAACCACTGTGGTCCCCCTTCCACCCACAATGATTCCACGTAAACTCAAACATTATATAGTGTACACGCAAATAATTAGTATATTCTACACATAGTATTTCCTACGGCTAATCACATAGCATGTATATAGACACATATACACATATAGTATTTATCACGTATCACCAAATACTTTGGCTCCCCATCCGCCCACAATACGCATAATCACATTATTTTCTTAACATTCATGTCATAATCAAGTTAGTTCGTTTAATAAGTTGCAGCAGAATTTGGCTAATAGGCCATACTCAACTTTAGTTTATAAGTTGCAGCAGAACTTGGCTCATAGGCAATACTCAACTTTAGTTTATAAGTTGACTTGGCTCATAGGCCATACTCAACTTTAGTTTATAAGTTGCAGCAGAACTTGGCTCATAGGCCATACTCAACTTTAGTTTATAAGTTGACTTGGCTCATAGGCCATACTCAACTTTAGTTTATAAGTTGCAGCAGAACTTGGCTCATAGGCCATACCCAACTTTAGTTTAGTACTATTGCGGCCCCCCATTCCGCCCACAATAGCCCCATGGTCATTACGGACCACGTTATTCACCAATGGCCATTACAGACCACGTTATTCACCAATGGCCATTACAGACCACGTTATTTCCTCAACCTGTTGTGTTTAACATTATATAGCGTATTTGTATAAACAGGTTGTCACGTATGATTTCATTATATTTTGGCATTCGTAGTGTTTCTATTTAATATATCAATCACGATAATAATCACCTTTCCTCAGCACGTAGTTTATCATTATGTTTGTAGGAATTTTTCATATATGAAGGTTCAGGTATTTTTCGTTCTGAACCGTTTTCAGATAGATAATGCATATGAACATGCTTTTCACCCCAAAAGTTTGTAAACAGTTTGAAAAGAGGGGTCATGAAACTCACGGTTTTGTAGGCACTCAGTGCGAGATCAGCACGGGGTTCGTTTTCCTTGCTATCACTTAGTCCCTATAGTCTATATTATAATAATATTAATATTTTAATATTATTATAATCTCAGTACTAAACTGTGCTGTATAACTAATTTGGGTATAACTGGAATACCCAGAAAGTGACAATAGGCTTAGGTTGTGATGTTGTTCAATGTCTAATACTAAAAACCGAACTTGGCTCAGATTCCCGTTTTCCCAGCTGGGCCAAGTTGTTTGTTTACGCGTTCAGAAAACAGTTATGGGGAAATAAGCTTGGGTAAATGTATTGGTTAATAAAATGATTAAGTTATAAAGAAGGATCACATACTGGGGTACCGGATTAGCCTCGGGGCCCGTTTCCGTTTATTCATTTTGATTTAAGAAGAAACGCGCACAAGCTATCCGGATTGTCAAGGTTTCTCATAGAAAAGTTCGTTTTTACTTAATTAATCCAAAAATATGATTTTTGATCACTCTTGGTGTTCTGATATTCCCACAGGTTCGTTAGTTGCGAACTTACCGGTTATAAAAACTGAATTTATTTAATCTTCAAATCAGTATAATTAATTAACCGTTAATCATTAAATTATGAAAATTTAGCCACTTATCAATTAAAATATGTATATTTTTATAAAAATATTTCTGGAGTTATTTATTGATTTATTAATTTATAAAAATTCATTTTATCAGCTATATTTCGCCTGAAAATCGTTCGTTTATCCCAAAAAATTTCCAAAAATTCCATCAAAATTCCTGAATACTCAACTCATGTCCCAAAACAATCTGTATCAATTCCAGAATGTAAAAGGCTTGTTCGATATTCTTTTCGGCCCAAATTCGGCTATAAAAATTCGCACGAACGCATATGTACAAAACACCTTTAGACTTCTCCAAATGATCTCAAAATTCATATGTGATCAAAAAATACATCAAATCTGAGTTCCCAGAAAAAATTTCATAATTTTTGAAGTAATTTAGCTATTTTTCCCAAATAAACGTCCCAATTCAGTAATAAATTCGCCAAATATTCTCGGATAGTCGAAATATTACCAAATTTGAACAGGGACTCAATGACATGGTCCCTGATGTCCCTAAAAAATTTCAAGGCCTAATAATATGCACATCACAACCTTAACCTAAACAGCCCGTAAGCGAGTGTTTTGTCATTACCTTAGCGGTTTTGGTTCGTTTCCGCCTTTCTAATCAACTTTTAAAGCCCTTGTGCTCCTATGTAGGCTAGATACAGGTCCTATATCATAAACCAAGCAAGTTTCATCAATAGAACAGCCCTTTAACTTAGGGTTTCGGCTAGTGCACAAAAACGAACTTTTGAACCGTAAAAACGCCGTTTCAACCCTTTAATCCGTGTTTATGGCCAAAAAAACAATTAAACCAGGTTCCTCACCATGTTTATGATCAAAAAATGTTTATGAACCATTTTTAAGGTTTTTACATGGTTAGTAATGATTTTTAGCAATCAAGCTATGTTTATATGGTATTAATCGAGTTTAAACGAGCCGAAAATCGATTATTTATGACATCTTTACCTAGTTCATGCTGGGTTTTGAGAAGACCAGGTTGATATCCTGATTCTTCTCAAGAAAATGACTTCAAAATATCTTGAACTTGTTTAATATTTAAAGGAAAACCAAGGGTAAAAAAGTCTCTTTTGGCGGGCTGGGCTTGTTGGGCCCCCTTTTCTCGATTTACGTGGCCGAACGTGAAATTTCGAGTCCAAATTTATTTTGGGTTCGGTTTTTGGCGACAAAAATATATCGGGTGCGACAAACGGAGCGAAAACGAGTGTTTTTCGGCTAGTTTTGTGTAAAATTATAAAAACATACTATACGTTTGTAAAAATCAAAAATATTTTCACGGATAGCTTAAAACATTTCAAATAAGTGTTTGGTAAGTCTTTTTCGGCTTAACGGATGATACAATGCTTGGTTTGTAACTATGTTTCGCGTTTAAATCTATGGCGGATAGTTAAACGAGTATGTTTTCGTTTAACTTCTTTGCTATCAAACTAAGGTCATATTACTAATATTTTAGCTTATATTAAACGTATAACACTTATAGATGGCCCCCCGGGATTTCTGGGTCATAACCCGACTCGTTCGGTTAATCGTTCGTTTGTTAAGCGAAAGGCGATTATTTGCTTAATCGATAAATACGTACTGAGGTGTACCTTCTTTTGGCTCAAATGTCACATTCTCCCCCAGTTAGGAAATTTCGTCCCCGAAATTCAATATGCCAATTACGCACTTTTAGGGAAAAGTTTATGAATATATGTTACCGATTTCATTCTTCGGTTTCCGTACACAATTGATTCCTCGTTGTGGATACTCCCCAAACTTATTCAATGAGATTTTATTGAGTCATAAGTGTTTGATTTTCCCCGTTCAATATTTTCACGGGTTCTTTTATAGAGTTTAGTTGTATACAAGATTTCAGGTGGTACTAATTTCGTCATGTTGGTAAGGCACTCGTTCTGATTCGATATATATAAAATATCGGGAATGAGGTAATTTTGTTTAATACGTTATGGGATTAACCTTAGAGGCAATTTTGTACAGTTCCATGTATTTTCAAGTTAACTCATCGGTTTCAATAACTTAACTAACACCTTTCAAGAATCGTCACCTTCTCACATTCATCGGTATAGTACTCTGGTTAGCCTCAAGCGACTTTCAGTTTGTTTTCAATATAACGTGCTTTATCTATGGTTTCCGAAATCGTTTCAGGTTTTGTAATTTGGGAGTTACCAATTTTCAATTAAATAAGGTAGCGAGTTACATTCTTGCTCGTATAATATCTATATCTGTGTATCGGGGATTGAAATTACTGGTCTCACTTTCCTCTAATGTTTGAATATTGATTGTTTGTTAGAAGATTAAAGACCATATTCGCGTCGATTAGGGATCTAAGTTTCACACATAACTTACTAAGGAGAAGATTTTGTTAAGGCGCGTTTTTTTTTTTTTTTTTCAGTTGGGTAGTTTTTACAAATCAGAAGAAGGTATTTGGAGTGGATTAGTCAGGGAACTGTCATTCAGCTTGAATTGCTTTCTCGGGATGTTTAAGGAACACGTGCTAAGGGTTCCATTTTAGTTTGTTTCCCACTTCCAATGGGGTATCTCGAATTGTTGTAGCATCTCCGAGGATCTTTAGTATTCCCCCAGAACTTATAATAGTGCACACTTTACAACACATGAGCCTATGATTCCTTCATAGATTTCTCTTGCATCTTTATACTAGTACTCAGTTTATCCAAACATCTGGCATGACTTTTCCTTGTTCATCACTTGGTTATTAAGGCTATAAAAGTTTGAAGTTCAAGTTTCGGTTACGGATAGTATAGTTTTCCTCATCCGTGTTTCGTCATTGGGGTACTAGGTTTTGTTCCGTGTACGAGATCACTTCTTTATCTAGAAGAGGCAGTATAACAGTTCTATTTCTATATATAACCTTCATTTGAACTCAATTAACTAGTCCATACTGACTATTACACAATGACTCCTCACTTCCACCGGGAGTGCATCGATAGGGAATAGCTAGTTATTTAGGTTAAAAGGGTAGTTTTTCGAGTAATATGGTTAATATTTATAGTCTTACTTTTGGTGATTTCTATAGTATACAGAATTGTTATTTTACTAGACGGTATATTTTCCAAGGTAATAACTTGTAGGAACGAAACGTTTATTAGTGTCCGTAATAAATAAACTAAAGTATATTAGGCATTACTAAGAACGTACATGTCACTACATTTGTTCTATCCGGTTTATTCACAATACGTGACCCCTAGTCGAGTTGAACGTCGATGCCGGTCCTTGCCTTTGTCTTTCCATCGCAATTGGGTTCAATCTATGGCAGTCTTTCTTGATGTGATCTATACTACCAAACTCATAACAGGCATTACGGTTTATTATGGGTTGGTTTTGGTAGACTGGTTGTTGTCTTGTGGGTTGCGGTTGGGGTAGTTGTGAGTCCTGGAGTTGGGTTGGTGGATTTATAGTATTCATAACGGTTCTACAATTTCGGGCATAGTGTCCCACCTTCCCACATTTGTGACACACATTGGTCCGACATTCACCACATTTTCCACATCTAGGCAAAGGCCCGTTATACTTATCTTGCTTCACATCGGAACTGATCATAGCGTAATTTTGTATTGCATGGCGCGCACATTTATTCTCTTGTCTTTCTTGTATTCCCGCTCCATAATTGGTTCGTTTTGTACCAGATGATTCCCCGGGCATTCTTAACGCACCACTTCTAATCAAATCAGAAGTTACAATGCCGGCTTGTAACACGGCATTTTCGAAGTTTACAGGGCCAGTTGAATTAACCAAACTCCTGACTTCGGGGGCTAAACCCCAAATGTAGCGTTCAGTACGTTTAGATTCTAGAGTAACTAACCAAGGGACTAGACGAGCCAGTTCGTTAAAGCGATGGGTATACTCCAAGTGATCTGCACCCTTCATTTCTAGATTCCAAAGTTCTTGCTCTAATTTCTGAATTTCGTTTATCGGACAAAAGTGTTTTATCATAAGATTTTTAAGTTCTGTCCAAGACATACGATTGGTTGCCTCTTGTCCTCGAATTTGCACAACAGTATTCCACCACATTAGCGCGTGGTCTACAAATGTAGAAGTAGCAAATTTGACAATACAATCTGGTGGACAGTTAGTGATATTAATGATGGATTCAGTCTTTTCGATCCACTTTACCAGTCCATTTGGTCCTTCAGTACCGCTAAATTCCATAGGTTTACATAGCATGAGGTTCTTAAGTTGATATCCGTGTTGCGGGGGATTTTGATTGTTACAACTATTGTTCAAGTTCGGTGGGAGATTATCATTATTGAAAGTAATATTGGTATTCAACGGGACAGTATTAGTTGTGATAGTATCAGTATTTATCGGGGGAGTATTTGTGGTTGTATTAGTATTTGTTGGGGGATTAGTATTTACGGCCGCGTTAGCGTTCGGCACTTGATTTGTATTCATAGTTGTATGGATACCAGCAGCGAATTGTGCTGCTATTGTCGGAAGTACTGTTTGAAGTTGTCGAGCGATCATCTCGGCTATATTTGCCTCCGACAACGTGTTTACTTTCTTCGGGGCCATTCTATAACAATAACCGATTATCCCACAATTAACAAAATTCACATACGCTAATAATCACAAAAGGAATTACAATAAGAAGTAATCATGTATTTCAGTTAACACGTATATATCACACGGGTTTGTTATCGAGTTTGAATACTAAGGATAGTACGTAAAATTGGCCTAACAACAGCCAAAGTTTGCATATATATTAAAAGTTGTCATCTCATGACAAGAAATTTTAACCCAATGGGGGTCAATGTTTGTATTAAAAAATGCCCAAATCGTCCTCCATATTAGCATAGCGCACCACCATATGCTTGTATGGAGTATCGAAAGCTATACACGACAATACCGTACTATCCTTACCTATCAAAGCACGCGTTATAACAATTATAATTAGTTCACAACTTGTACGACAATTGTTCCAATACGATCCCATTATTGGGAAGTTGTTTTTGTTCGGTCTCTCCCGTAGGTAGATATTTGCTCGTTACGAGTTTAATCAGTACGTTATAATGGGAATGCATGTGTATATTCCACCTGACTTCTGAATGTTTGTTAACTAATATGGTAAAATATATTCTTTCGCCAGGTCATTCAGTTTTCGTAGGCATGTCGGACTTAATAAAAGAAGTAGTTTACTAGTTGGAGGTAAGTAGGTTACATTCCAGTCGGGGCACGTCATCATTTCGTGATTATGGGGTTTTCATTTTATAATAATCGATTGAAATCGCGTAATATAAGAGAGGTTGAAGGTTGTCGAACATAGAAGATTCGAAGAGCTTGCTAGTTAAGGAGGTTCATCAGAATTAGTTGTACTGGTGATATGTAAAGGAAATTATTTTTATTAATATTTCTTTTTTGAAATATCATTAATACATTATATGTACTGGTAGTCACAATCTGTTTATAGAATTAGGGACTCAATAAAGTAGTTATTATATTTATAATTCAATAAGTTGGATTCATCACTAACTATTTCCCCCAGGGATGGTGTTTGTTTTTCAAACAACAGAAATCGAAAGATGACCAGAAAATAGTTTAGTTTAGTGTCGAAGAAACGAGTACATAAAATAAAGGTTAGACCCATGCTGAGAGGTATTATATGTATATATATATATATGTATATTCTTGAAATCATTGTCTGTAGGACACGCCTCCCATGGTTCTTTCCCGGGCCTTGCATATTAAGCCCCTTAGTGGTTCCGTCACATCACCAGACTTAGTTAAACTTATTGAAGCATTCTCAAATTCCCACTCACAAGCAACACCGGTTCTTCATCTGTCGTAAAGCTACCCGATCTCGACATCTTTTGGTGTAATCGTTAATCAGAAGAAAACGTTACTTGATAATTTAGATCAACGTAAGGGATATTATTAATTAGTACTGAAATTAAATATTTTATTTGTTACGAACAGGTATAATATTAATTATATAAAAAAATATGATATAAATTTTGATACGATATAATGTTAATCATAATAGGAATTAATATTGATTATAACCGAATATAATATTCGTTACAATAAGATTCAATATCATCGGTAGTACCGTACGTACACATATCCCTATACCTCGTCTCAGATAAGCACATATGTTGCCATTTTTACCTATCAATATGTTCCGCGACTTCTCCCCGAATTCCCTCGTACAAGCAAGTCTGTTATTACGTTCCGGACCATAATAACTCACTTGCCCTACGAGTTCATCCCGGCATCCATCAGTATCTATCATTACTCATTATTAACTTTCCAAGTGATAATCGAGCCTACGATTATATTATAGGTATCCTATGGGATAACCTAATTCTTTAAAACTAATGGCTCTGATACCAACTTCTGTCACACCCCGTTAATCGAATTGCGGAAGCGTAAAACGGAAATGCAACAGATACAACTGGTATCAAATACATTGTTCAGAAAGAAACATTACTAACTAATTTACAACATATTACATCGTTCTAACATCTTTTACAAACTAGGTGATACAATCAAACCGGTTCTTCAATTACTTTACTTCTAACTCAAATGCCCATGGCATCAATCACCAATCAGACACGTAACGCACAGGAAATTACTTCTCATATCTGATTACCTGAAAAGCATGTTAAAATAGGTCAACTACGAATAGTTGGTGAGTTTCATAAGTTTAACGAAATCAGTTCTGCGTACCACACAGTCATAGTTTGTATGTACGCGCGTATGTAAAAATATGTATTTACGTTTGTATAAATAAGTACAGCCATATCCTTGTGTGTGCATATGCACACATGTAAGTTTATAATATAAATTCGAAATTTCGGTAAAATCGTGATTGTTTGTTCGTACTACCTGTTTCCAATTTTCGTGTTTAACCAACCACTGTGGACCCCCTTCCTCCCACAATGGTTCCACATAAACTCAACCACTGTGGCCCCCCTTCCGCCCACAACGGTTCCGCATTAACATCAACCACTGTGGTCCCCCTTCCACCCACAATGATTCCACGTAAACTCAAACATTATATAGTGTACACGCAAATAATTAGTATATTCTACACATAGTATTTCCTACGGCTAATCACATAGCATGTATATAGACACATATACACATATAGTATTTATCACGTATCACCAAATACTTTGGCTCCCCATCCGCCCACAATACGCATAATCACATTATTTTCTTAACATTCATGTCATAATCAAGTTAGTTCGTTTAATAAGTTGCAGCAAAACATGGCTCATAGGCCATACTCAACTTTAGTTTATAAGTTGCAGCAGAACTTGGCTCATAGGCCATAGTCAACTTTAGTTTATAAGTTGCAGCAGAACTTGGATCATATGCCATACTCAACTTTAGTTTAGTAAGTTGCAGCAGAACTTGGCTCATAGGCCATACTCAACTTTAGTTTAATACTATTGTGGCCCCCCTTCCGCCCACAATAGCCCCATAATCATCACAGACCACGTTATCCCCATGGCCATTATAGAACACGTTGTCTCCCAATTAGTTATGTTTAACATTACATAACGTGTTTGTATAAACATGCTGTCACGTGTAATTTCATTATGTTTTGCAATTCGTATTATCTCCACTCAATATATCAATCAACGATAATAATCATCTTTCATCAGCACGTAGTCAATCATTATGTTTGTAGGGACTTTTCATATATAAATGTTCAGATATTTTATATCCTGATCCGTTTTCAGATAGATAACGTGTATAAACATGCTTTCCACCCCAAAAGTTCGTAAAATAGTTTAAAGAGTGGGGTCATGAAACTCACAGTTTTGTAGGCACTCAGTGCGAGGTCAGCTCGGGTTTCGTTTCCCTTGCTATCACTTAGTCCCTATAGTCCATATTATAATAATAATAATATTTTAATATTATTATAATCTCAGTACTAAACTGGGCTGTATAACTAATCTGGGTATAGATGGAATGCCCAGAAAGTGGCAATAGGCTTAAGTTGTGATGTTGTTCAATGTCTAATACTTAAAACCGAACTTGGCTCAGATTCCCGTTTTCCCAGCTGGGCCAAGTTGTTCGTTTACGCGTTCAGAAAACCGTTATGGGAAAATCAGCTTGGGTAAATGTATTGGTTAATAAAATGATTAAGTTATAAAGAAGGATCACATACTGGGGTCCCGGATTAGCCACGGGGTTCGTTTCCGTTTATTCAGTTTGATTTGAGAAGAAACGCGCACAATCCACCCGGATTGTCCAGGTTTCTCATAGAAAAGTTCGTTTTTACTTAATTAATCCGAAAATATGATTTTTGATCACTCTTGCTGCTTTGATATTCCCGCAGGTTCGCTAGTCGCGAACTTGCCGGTTTTTTTAAAAACTGAATTTGTTTAAATCTTTAAATTAGCATAATTAATTAACCGTCAATCATTAAATTATGAAAATTTAGCCACTTATCAATTAAAATATGTAGATTTTTATAAAAATATTTCTGGAATTATTTACTAATTTAATAATTTATAAAAATTCATTTTATCAGCTATATTTCGCCTGAAAATCGTCTGTTTATCCCAAACAATTTCCAAAAATTCCAAAAAATTTCCTGAATACTCAAATCATGTCCCAAAAAAACCTGTATCAATTCCAGAATGTGAAAAGCTTGTTCAATATTCCTTTCGGCCCAAATTCGGCTATAAAAATTCGCATGAACGCATATGTACAAAACACCTTTAGACTTCTCCAAATGATCTCAAATTTCATATGTGATCAAAATACATAAAATCTGAGTTCCCAGAAAATTTTCATAATTTCTGAAGTATTTTAGCTATTTTTCCCAAATAAATGTCCCAATTCGGTAATAAATTCTCGGATCGTCAAAAAATTACCAAATTTAAACAGGGACTTACTGACATGGTCCCCGATGTTCCTGCAAAATTTCAAGGCCTAACAATATGCACATCACAATGTTAACCTAAAAAGCCCGTAATCAAGTAAATCGTTATTACCTTTGCGGTTTTGGTTCGTTTTTGCTCTCTTAATCCAATTTTCGGGTTCTTCTGCTTCTATATAAGCTAGGTACAGGTCCTATATCACAAACCAAGCAATTTTTCATCAACATAACAGCCCTTAACTTAGGGTTTCAGCTAGTGCACAAAAACGAACTTTTGAACCGTAGAAACGCCGTTTCAACCCTTTAATCCGTGTTTATGGCCAAAAAAAACTATCAAACCAGGTTCCTCACCATGTGTTTGTTCAAAACATATTTATGGACCATTTTTAGGGTTTTTACATGGTTAGGAATGATTTTTGGCAATCAAGACATGTTTATATGTTGTTAAACGAGTTTAAACAAGCCGAAAATCGATTATTTAAGACCTCTTTACCTTGTTTCTTGCTGGTTTTTGGCTGGAGCAGAACTTGTGTCCAGAGTTTTCAAGAAAATGATGTTAGAAATATCTTGTATCTAGTTTATATGTGAAAGGAAAAATAAGGGGGTAAAAGTCTTCTTTGGCGGGCTGGGCTCGTTGGGTCCCCTTTTGGGCCCATTTGGCCCAATTTTCTCGATTAACGTGCCCGAACATGAAATGCCGAGTCCAAATTTATTTTGGGTTCGGTTTTTGGCGACAAAAATATATCGGGTACGATAAACGGAGCGAAAACGAGTGTTTTTCGGCTAGTTTTGTGTAAAATTATAACAACATACTATATGTTGGTAAAAATTAAAAATATTTTCACGGATCGCTTAAAACATTTTAAATAAGTGTTTGGTAAGTCTTTTTCGGCTTAACCAGATGATACAATGCTTGGTTTGTAACTATCTTTTGCGTTTAAATCTATAGCGGGTAGTTAAACGAGCATGTTTTCGTTTAACTTGTTTGCTATCGAACTAAGGCCATATTACTAATATTTTAGCTTATATTAAACGTATATCACTTATAGATGGCACCCCGGGATATCCGGACCATAACCAGACCCGTTTGGTTATTCGTTTGTTCGTTACGCAATAAGCGGTTAAACGCTTATTCGAGTTTGTAAGTACTAAGGTGCACTCGGTTTTGCCACGGATGTCACACCGATGATGATGTACCGCCCGGTTTGCTGATCACTGCTACCTCCACCCATATCAGGATCTTGATCATCATTCTTCAACTTTCTCAACTCATCTTCTTTACACGTTAGTTGCAAAATGATCTCTTCTTGCTTGTTTAACATTTGTCATCTTAGCCCCACATTTCTTTGTAACGTGACCGTGTTCACCACATTTAAAACATAAACGTGTATAAATAATTTTGTATGGTGAAACATGAGTCGTGTGAACAGGCTTAGGTTAAACATTAACAACCTTAGGACTCACATCAGGTACCGAATCCAAAACAATATTCTTTCCTTTTTTATTCTTGTAAAACTCCAGATTGGTTGTATTGGAAGTATTTTCCAATCTGGAAGATTTAACAAATTTTATAAGTTTATAAGAATTAACGGTTTGTTTCACTTGAGATTTAGTTGATTTTAATTTTCTGAATTCATTCTCAAGTTCGGTTATCTTTGATGTATCATCATTGAATATGCTTTCAATCATCCTGGGTTTAAGTAAGTTCAAAGGAACTTCCTTCTCTTTAAATACTTTACTAAGTCCTTACAATTTAAAAATCCGCCCTTGATTTAAATTAGTTTCTTTTGGAGGATTGATAAATTTCATCAAATCCTTTTCAGAAACTTTTGGTTTTTCGGATGATTTTACATTATGAGAAGCCTTGTCTCATTTTAAGAACTGACAAAAGATTTTGAACCATAAACAGCTTGTTCACCCCCTCCTGGTTCACATAAAATATGATTTTCTGAAGCAATGTTATCGTTCTTAACAGTTACTTCTGGTTCGCTTAGTTCTTCAATCGAACCATCAACTTCGATATCGGTAAAGACCGATTTACTCTTATATGAATCTTTTCATGGATTGGTTTAACAGACTCAACATTTTCAACTTTTACTTTAATACTTTTTGGTTTTTCTAAGATTGTGTCAGTTTTCACAGCTTTAGTTTCAACAACCTCAGGAATACTCGAATAGTCATTCTTAAATGGAGGAGGAATCTCCACAAACCCTAAACCAGCTTTACCGTTCTTCTGGTGAGAATTATTGACTTCAATTATCTCGTTCAGAAGAAAGGATGCGTCCCTACACTTGCTTATTTTATTTTTTAATTCCAAAATCTTGTTTTCAAGTTTAGTTACAATGGTTCGTAACTTAAGGAATTCTTGAAAATGTTGCTCAATTATAACCAGTTTGCAGTTCCCTTCTGCTTTTAAATCATGATTGCTCAGAGACAGATTTTTGATTTTCAAATTCGATTGATCTAAAAGTTTAGATTTCTGTCTATGGCATTCTTTAAGCATTGAAAGTTCACTGACAAGTTGATCATTATGTTGCAAATCCGACTCAAGTTCACAATTTGAGTTCACAACATTGGTCACATTCAGTGATTACTTTAGAAGTGATTGTCTCATAACATTCATTTACAGATACATTAATAGTCGAATTAATACAAACCTCTTCTATTTTTGCCATGAAAGCGAAGATTCGGTGTGCTACACATTCGAGTCGCCAGACTCAGTTTCCGACTGTCATACCCCACCTAGGGTGGGGCCCTTAGAGTGACCAGTCAGCACAGACTTACAATGGAAACGTAATCTTATATAAAAAATAAAACATTTTTTCATGTCTAACGATTATAATACAACAAAAAGGAAAACATTCAAACTCGTCCAATACTTAGCAGCTAAACTCCCATCCTTACTTTATCAACCCATAATACATCCTCGGGATAAAAATACGTCAGCACACAGCTGGTGAGTCACATAAACCGACACATTTAATAAACTGATACTAAAACAATTTATTGATCAAGTATGAGCTCATTGCATGTCATGCCATAATTATAACCCACCTGCTTCACATTAAAGTCGGGTCAACATTATATATTCGCACATACAGACTTTATGAACGTCTGCTGCCGTATTAAGTGCATGTCCCCTCGGAAAAATATAATGATCATTATAATATATATAACACCTTGGGTGCCACACCATATGCGCCATGCAAATACATGATCAATCACAGTCCAAATAATTTTACAAGCATGTATCAGAGATTTGAAAATAGTTTAAGTAACTCACATGAACAGACTTTCTTCAGTTACTTTGGGTTTTCCCCACTTCCACTGGAGTCTAGAATTTGATATTCCAAGTTACTTATTTGTATCTATGAAGTAAATTCTAATAGTGTAGGCCCTTCACGTAACAATTGTCATTATCGTGCACAACCATTCAAGTCCAGACATATTATGGTTCAACAACCATACCCAGTCATTTACATTTTGTCGTAACTATTCCTCGTCAAAGTGGTCATACCATACCACAATCTAGTTGTGCACGCACTAGACATGTTATGTTAAGGTCATATGCCATACTCTAATGGGTCGATACCTTAAGGGCTTCAAAATATTATTAAAGGGAGTGCAATTTCTGCCCCTACGGATCAACCCCATCCCTAAATTATTCCTACTAATTAAATATATTTTTGTATTAATAATAAAAAAATACAAAATAATTAATTAATTAACTAATTAAAATATACCTTATGGCCACGAAACCAGAGAAGGTTGAGAAAATTCTTTTGAGCATATATGTAAGCTCAAAATGCTATTTTATAGATGAACCAGAGGGTATTCACTTGAGTCGGTTAATTATAGATTGAATTTAAAAATAATAATAAATTTATTCTAGATTTTGAATTTCTATGCACATACGTGTGCTACACTTCAACTTTATATTATTATTATTGTTGTTATTATCATTATTATTCACACAGTACTCACACGAGCACTTCTAAAATTTTTCAAGACATTTTATATTATTATTATTATTATTATTATTATTATTATTATTATTATTGTATGTAATCACAAATTACACACGTAAACTTTAATATGTACAATTTTATCATCGTATTATTATATTATTGTGAGTAATTTAGCTCAAATCTTGTTTTTCTTTTATATTTTTCAAAAATATAACATTGTATAACATTACAAATAAACCGTTAGGGCAAACTCATTTTTTTTCTATTTTGACCTAAGTTTCATTAAAAACAGAACATGGATAAATATAATATATTTCATTCTTACTAAACGGTATTTCATAGTACTATCCATTTGTCTCAACACCTCATGTCTCAAATAATCATTTTACTCATTACTTAGTCGTTCAACAATATTTAAATACTCGTATAAACTTCCAATATCTTAAAGGTTCATTCAACTTGCCAAGCACATGTTTCAACTATACTTGAGTATGAACTAAATATTTTATTTATATTTAATACCAGGATGTTACAAATATCCCCTACCAATTAAGGGTTTCGTGCTCGAAACCATTTATGTAGAGAATAAGTGAGGGTAGTTTTCTCGCATCTCCTTTTCTAATTTCCAAGTTGCCTCAGATCCTTTTCTATGTTTCCATTGTACTTTAACTTGGGCAATTTCTTTATTTCGAAGCTTTTTCACCTTTTGATCCAGGATAGCCACAGGCTCTTCTATGTAGTTGAGTTTGTTGTCCACCTCAATGTCATTTAGTGGTACATAGGTGCTTTCATCGGTTAAGCATTTTCTCAAATATGACACATGGAAAGTATTATGGATACTCTGCAATTCAGGGTAGGTCTAAACGATAAGCAACCTTTCCTATGCGTTCGATGATTTTGAAAGGTCCTATGTAACGAGGACTTAGCTTCCCACGCTTTCGGAATCGGATGATTCCTTTCCAAGGAGAAACTTTTAGCATGACTAAATTTCCAACTTCAAATACAATTGGGCGCCTACGCTTATCAGTATATGATTTATGTCGATCCTGTGCAGCTTTTAATCGAGCTCTAATTTGATCAAGTTATTCAGAAGTAAGTTTCACCACCTCAATGCTCCCTAGGTCTTTTTGACCTATCTCTCCCCAACATATGGGGGTTCTGCATTTCCTTCCATATAACATTTCATACGGAGGCATACCAATGCTAGAGTGATAACTGTTATTGTAAGAAAATTCTACTAGCGGTAGATATTTATCCCAACTACCTACAAAATCTAGGACACATGCACGTAGCATGTCTTCTAAGGTCTGGATAGTTCTTTCACTTTGGCCATCTGTTTGAGGGTGGTATGCAGTACTAAGTAGTAAACGAGTACCCATTTCTTCATCTGTTTGAGGGCCACCAATAGTCTTTCTTCAAGTCCTGATACTTCTTGGTAGATCCTGTGAATCGAGTATCGAGACCTATGGGCCTCGTCTAGTTTCGACCCCTAAGATCCCTATGTCGCGGAATCCACATCCAATCAAATCTGGTCTTTACACCATGAGTATTATCTACCAACTCAGTCTTCTCCCCAAAAATTATTTCCTTCTTCATTAGCCCTTCATCTGTAAGCACCTCCGAGTGTACCTTACTAATCTCTTCAAAGAAATTCGAGTTGATAATCAACTGATAAGACTTCACTGTCACAATGACTTCTTCATTCTTCCAGCTTAAGGCGTCGGCGACTATGTTAGCCTTTCCTGGATAATAATTGATGTCATAGTCATAATCTTTAATCAACTCAACCATCTTCTCTGCCTCATATTCAGCTCATTCTGCTCAAAGAAGTATTTCAAACTATTATGGTCTGTATAAATAGTACACATAGAACCATACAAGTAATGTCTACAAATTTTGAGCGCATGCACTACAGCTGCTAACTCTAGGTCATGAGTCGGGTATGTACTTTCGTGAACTTTCAGATTCATGGATGAATAAGCTATGACCTTCCCTCATTGCATCAACACGCAACCTAACCCTTGATGCGAAGCATCAACACAAACTACTAAATCCTCGTTACCATCGGGTAAAACAATAATTGGAGCCTGTGTGAGCCTTTTCTTTAATTCTTCGAGTGCTTCTTCCTGATATGTACCCCAATTGAACACTACTGTCTTTCGAGTCATACCTGTCAATGTTGCGGCTATCTTAGAGAAACCTTCAATGAACCACCTATAATTACCAGCCAAACCTAAGAAACTGTGTATCTCGGTTGGGTTTTGCGGAGTCTTCCAATTCTTTATCGCCTCAATCTTTGCCGGGTCCACCGTAATCCTCTAGGGATTGATTATGTGACCTAGAAACCGTACCTCTCGCAGCCACAACACACACTTCGAGAACTTAGCATACATTTTCTCGTTCTTAAAAACTTCTAGTACTTCTCTCAAATGCTTAGCGTGGTCAGACTCGCTCATCGAATAAATCAGTATATTGTCGATCAATGAAAACGATAACCGACTTGTCTAACATCGGCCGACATACCCTATTCATCATGTCCATAAGTGCCACGGGAGCATGCGTTAGACCAAATGACATCACGAGGAACTCGTAGTGTCCATACCGCGTCCGAAATGTTGTCTTAGGGATGTCTGCCTCCTTTACATTCAACTAATGGTAACCTGATCCGAGGTCTATCTGCGAGAACCAACTAGCACCTTGCAACTGATCAAACAAGTCGTCAATCCGTGGCAACAGTTATCTATGCTTCACCGTAAGCTTATTCAACTCACGATAGTCTATGCACGTTCTCATACTTCCATCCTATTTCTAAACAAATAACACCGGCGTGCCCCATGGGGAAACACTTGGTCGTATGAAACCTTTGTCGAGTTCTTGCAGCTGGGACATCAATTCTATTATCTCAGATGGCGACAGGCGGTAAGGTGGTTTCGCAACGGGCTGTGCTCCTGGTATTAACAATATCTGAAATTCTACCTATCGTTCCGGTGGCAACCCCGGAAGGTCCTCAGGGAACACTTCGGGATAGTCACACACTACGGGAACATCCTTTACCTCTTTGTCTCTGCAGAAGAGTTGAAAACATACGCCAGGTTGGCATGACACCCTCACCGTAACAATCTTTCGACTTTTATCATCGAAATGACGTAAAGCCCCGAACTTTCCTTATCACCATAAACCGTCACTGTACCACCATCCAAGGACTTTAACCTTATCAATCTACTCTTATACACTATCTGAGCCTCAAACTCAAGCAACCAATCCATTCCTAAAACCACGTCGAACCCTTCTAAGGCCATTACATAAAAGGTAACATGGAACTCACGCCCCTCTAACTCTATCTTACCATCCTTAACCATTCTCATTATCTTAACAGAGGTTTCATTAGCCGTTTCTACCGTAAAGGTTTCAGGCACACAACAACATTTCATTTTTGTTGACATACAGAATGTCGCATCTACAAAACTCCTATTAGCAGCTGAATCAAATAATACAGAAGCGGAAATACCGTTTACTAGTAATGTACATTTCACAACATTTAGGGTCTGTTGGCCTGTTCCTGTGTCAGCATGTAAGATCTGGTCTTTGGCTTAGACTGCTCAACATCTTTCTTCCCACTCCTTCCAGCTTCACTATTGGTACACTCCCTCCGCCACATGACCCATCTTTCCACACTTGTAACACGCGGGTTTTGCATTACAATCGGGAGCATAATGGCCCACCTTCCCACACCTATAACACGCATTCGATCTAAACCTACACTCAACGCTGTGAACCTGCCCACACTTGTGACAAACATCGGTACCCTTTAGGGTTCCATAGATATGTACCGGGTCATTTAGCACAAGCAATCCACTTCCTTTCTTTCTTCTCCTCCACCACAACCTTGTCCACTGTTAGGTCATTGTAAACCATTTCCGCTAGGTCGAACATAGAATCAAGAGTAGCAGGTCTACTTGCCTTGACCAGTGTGCGGGTGTTTTATGGAAGTCTTCTGACGTAGCACTTGATCTTCTTTGCTTCAATGTTCACCATATCGGGCAAAAGTCTTGACATACGGTTAAACTCAGTGGTGTGCTCGCGGTGTGTCATCTTTCCCGCTTTCAAGTTTAGGCACTTCACCTCCTCCCGTTCCACCTGAGCATCAACGCAAACCCTCTTCATGACCATCTCCTACATATCATCTCACTTCATAGCCTTAATCTCTGCAGGGGTCTTTCTTTGCTCAACCGTTTCCCACCAAAACATAGCTTATTTACCAAATGTTTGAGTAGCATAACCTACAACTTGGTCGGGACGGCATTCGCTAATTCGAATAACCTTGTCCATTGCGGTTATCCATTGGAGAGTAGCGGTAGCGTAACCCACACCAGTCAGCTTCGGTTGGTCACAACCTTTGAACGACTTGTAGCTGCACCTACCTCGGCTCCTCTTTCCCTCATCGACTTTCACAGACCGAACTTCACTCAACACCTCCTTCTCAATCTCCTCATCTTTCTTACTACTTTCTCCTATCTTCTCCACAGTCCTTACACGGGTCTCAGTAGACCTATCCTGTTGAAGATTCTTCGCTACAGCAGCTATTGCTTGAGTAATGGTAGCTTGAATAGTAGGGTCGAGCTGATACCCTTCATATCGCACAGTCATACTTCTCTCATCACCGGATTCAAACTGTTCTTCGGAGGGTACTCGGTTAACACATGGCTTCCCACGTCGTCCTGTGCACCCTCCTTGTCTAGTAGTCTTCCTAGAACCAGCCATTCGAATTCTAAAGGAAAAACACAAAAATCGTCACTTCAGGAACTATTTAGTACAAGAATAGTAAGGCTGCAGATAATAACAATAGCCAGCTGTGATTAGCTGATCACGTTACTCTCCATGTCCTATACACTCCCCGTCGTGAGTCCACTTGTCTTAGGTTCTACTTATAGCAGTTACGTAATCAAAGCATTTCAAATATAAACAAGTAATTCTCTTTCAAACAATTTAGCTAATTCTCTTACTCATTCTTACATCATACACAAAATAAATCACGTATTAAGCTTGCTCGAGTGACACATGGCATTCTTGGACTGGCATCTTCTTTCTTTACTTCCTTAAGTCCCATTCTCTGTTCGAGTCTAAGCATATAGGATGCTCATTCTATCGAACTTATGCTTTGATACCAACTTGTAAGGCCCCAATCCTGCAAGCCCTACAATTGGCGTGTTGGATTTACTCATAAACACAGTTCTAAAATCAGAGTTAATTAAAACCATTCGCGGAATATAAAAGTCAACCGCTCATACAAACCATTATGTACTACTTTTAAACAAAAAAACAAAAGTCTTAACGATAAACATAAACAACACGTGAAATCTTCTTTCTTTAGATGCCAGCCTTCATATTATTGTCAGGTGTCTTTCCTCAAGCTAGCTGCCTCATTCTATTCACCTGCATGCATAGTAAAAGTCAGCTACGCTGAGTGAGTTCTAGTTAATCAGTTAGCATACATCACATTCATATTCTTACTTATACGTATCCGAAGATACGTATTACATACTTTACTTATAAACTTTCTTTCATATATACTTACATACTTTCTTTCATAATTTCCTACGGTATACCATAAGCTATTTTTATCTCTACCATGACAGATATTATTAGGGTCTGATCCCTTCTGTCACATAAATTATTAGGGTCCGGTCACTTCTGTCTCAGATATTATTAGGGTCTGCTCCCTTCTGTCTCAGATATTATTAGGGTCTGGTCCCTTCTATCTCAGATATTATTAGGGTCTGGTCAATACTGTCTCAGATATTATCAGGGTCTGGTCCCTTCTGTCTCAGATATTATTAGGGTCTGATCCCTTATGTCTTAGATGTTACTAGGGTATGGCCCCTATGTCTTGAATAACCATACAATCAAACAACCATACATGTCTCGTCAATCGACCATACATTCGTTACCATAAATTCGTGCATACTTTGCATATCTTTCAGTTATATATGTGTGTATATATATGTATATAACCACACATATTCATACGATAACATACATATTCTTACTCTATTAATAACATTCCATTCAAAAACATTCACGTATCATACGCTTACCACTTAAGGTAAGTGTATTAACTATGACATAGGAGTATGCACACAGCCCTAAAAAATGTTACAGAGAAAAGGGGCTAGAAACTCACCTGTAGTCGGTTCCTCTCTGAGTTAATAGTTATACTCTTCTTCAACTGAGCACGGCTAACTGTTTAATAATTAATAATTTACAAGTATTAATTTATCTATTTTAAATGTCTTGTATTCCTAAGTTAACGGAACTAACTTATAACCACACATACTTTACATATCTTTCAGTTATATATGTGTATATATATATAACCACACATATTCATACGATAACATACATATTCTTACTCTATTAATAACACTCAGTTTGTAAACATTCACGTATCATACGCTTACCACTTAAGGTAAGTGTATGAACTATGACATAGGAGTATGCACACAGCCCCGAAAAACCTCACAGAGAAAAGGGGCTAGAAACTCACCTGTAGTCGGTTCCTCTCTAAGTTAATAGTGATACCCTTCTTCAACTGAGCACGGCTAACTGTTTAATAATTAATAATTTACAAGTAACTAAACCAAACTTATCAGTTAACGAAATAGAATTTATAAGTTCACGACTTTTTAACGGATCGGATTTCGGGTCGAGTCTCATAACTTTATTCGAACCCTAATTTGAATCGAGTTCCAAGGTTCCATTTGTACCAAAATTCTGGTCGAGTACCCATAACCCATTCGAACGGGTTTGGGCTAAGTCTTCCCTTAATTTGTTCGGCTCAAAATTTGGATCGAACCCTACCCCCATTCGATCTGATTCGCTTGCTCCCACTCAACTAAATTTGAGTCGAGTTTCTTACTTCCATTCAACTCCTTTATACGATTCGACCCCATCATTCCAGTCGACTCAAACAAGTCGGTTCCCTAATCCATTGATCCGAATCCTTGAGCCGACTCCCTACTCCACTCGATTCACTTGATCGAGTCGACTCTCCAAGTTCTAGTCGAGTCGATTGGGGACTTGAACCCCCTTATTTTGGTCGAGTCGAATGGGACTCGAACCCTTTACTCTACTCGAGCCAAACTCTAGTCGAGCCCTTTGGTTCTTAAGCAAACTGTCTGGGAGATCGGGTCTCATAACCTATTTGAAACGATCATATTCTTTTAGTCAAATCTTCTTGTACCAAAACCAAGCCCACCAACATGGTCCGAACAGGGTTTACTTTAAGTCGGGTGACTCGGTTTGTTTCGTTCTCTAACTTACAAGGCCCGATTTCTTATTATTACTTCATAACAACAAGAATAAGATGAAGATGATGAAAAGGTTTAATCTTTAACATATAGCATACCTTATAGATTTGGTTTAGGTTGAATCTTGATTCACTTATAAATCCTAGATGAGTTCTTCATTGGTAATAACCTAAAAATCAACCCTTACTACCTGTAGATATCTTGGATGGAATGAGAAGAAAAGGAATGTTTGTGTGTGCATAGGAGGTGTGTACGTGTGTCTGATGATGAAGATGATGAAATGAGGACGATTAGGGTTTTTGGAAAGGTTTATGTCTTTAAATACACTAGGCCCATGGACTTAGGCCCGTAATCATCCTTAAGTCCATTAACAACCCTAAGTTTACCCCTTTCATTCCATTAATGTAACAAAATTAAATAATGACACACGAGTACACGACAATTAATTAAATATAAACTTATTTTATTTATTAATTCTCAAAATGTGGATATTACAGCATGTGCATATTAAGCTGGTTCATGTACCTGTCTTAGTCGTTTCATGTGCATGTTTTCATTTAATAGCTGCAATAAGTTTACTAATTAAAGTAAACAATGTATTATATTGTTAATGGCAAGTATTAATAATATAAAACCGTCAATGATCATATATATATTACTATGATCCATTTCGCATATTGTTCGTAATTACCAATTAAACACGTTAAGTGGATTTTTAGTTCGTTGCCCATGATTTAACTCTCGTGGGTCATAACTCGATTGACCCCTAAATCATAAAATTATAAAATTTGATTATTAAAGCATTTTTATGAGTTTTTAAAAACTACCCTAGAAGTAAGTAGGAGAATTTGCTGAAATATACAACTGAAACTCCACATCCGTGACTAATACATGTTATCTTGAAATGTGCTTATTTGATGGAAAACACATAAGAAATGATCCATCATAAAACAAATGACCCATTTCTTCCACAATTAAAGGCTATGCTTCATATGCTTCACCTTTGTATTCACTGTCTTCTTTCAGTTTACTTTCCGAACACGGTGCCATGGAGGAAAAGGAAGATCTAGAATGGGTTGAAGCTCAAAATATTGTCATAACAACGGACCTCATTAAAGCAACGAAGAAGCATTTAAAGTTTCTCAAAGTCGTTCATCACAATGGCAAATTATACAACGGATATGTGCTAGAACGAGCTATTTTCAGGTACTTATAAGCTATGGATGGAAACAAGATAAATTGATTGGTGACAAACCTTGTGTGTTAAATGGGTCGGGTAATCGGTGCATCTATTTATCTATACTACTATATAATTCATTTCATTTGAGCATTTTAACATGATAACAGATTTATGTAATTACAATACTTAGATTTTATGGTACAATGGTACAACGTAAACCTAATATAAGGGTAAGGAGGACAATTTTTTTTCTACTTCATTCATGTAATTAATTAAAAGTTACACATTTGTCTTCTAAACTTTATTCAAGTACTAGTTATTTAAGTATAACTTAAACTTTTGCCTCCTCATCTTTCATGCACACACATAGAGTGTCGGATCCAGAAATTTTTTTGCGAGCGTAAATTTTTAGGTTTTGTTTATATATCGCTATACAATAACTTTTTCAGTCCGGCTCAAGTCGAGTCAAAAGAAAATCAATAAAAATACATCACGTCGTAACAAATGCCATAACCAATGTGTGTAAAACCGGATTGGGCATTAAAGTCGTACGTGTTACTGGTACACTGGTCGGAATGCTCAGATCGGATTAATAACCAGACGACATTGTATCTTGTTTCAAAATTATTATAATACTAAAAAAGAAATATAACAAAGGATAAGAAATCTTAGTGTTTACCGATAATTTTAAAGAAACATTTGCATATGATTTTAAATGTTCCTCAATTAAAATATTCAAAAACTTACTTAAATTACTAAAACAATAAAAAATATGTTCTACCTTGAGCATTGAGCCTAAATTGTCTACCAAATAAAACGTGCGCAGAAAAGTCTATAATCTATGTTGAAAATATTTAATGTATACAATCCATTTTGTCACCATCTTCATCTTCCTGGTTCTCTTCTGCATTTTGCATATTCACCACCTGAAACCTCCTTTGATTCCGCAAATGTTCACAAGATCCAACAAGTACTATATATATCCGACGAGTTCAAGGGGGGCAAATGCAAAATTTTACGGGGACGCACGGGATTTCATGCTTGTATAACGCTAGAAAAAAGTAATTTAAGGGGGACACCGCCCCACCCATGACTGGCTATAGGTGCGCCCCTCTGTGTGTGAATATATTTATTTTTAGACCAACCTTCCCGCACGAATTTTAAACAACTATGACTTTTTCATATGTAAATATTTTTACAAAAAAGTCACCATTAAAATGAGATTTTATTTTCATTAATTTTAGTATTTGATTTCTATGGTTTTTGTTATTTAATTTAATAAAAGTTAAAATTTTATATGATTACCGGCATATGTATTTTTTGTTGTATCAAGCGATGATTTTCTAGTAGTTTAATCATAAGTAACAGACCGGCTCAATGATTTTGAAGGCCTAAATCGGAATGAGATTTTGTGACTCTTTCATGATAATTGTTAAAAAAAAAACAAAATCAACACATATTATAGGTATCAAACTCATGACCTGCCGCTTAGAAAGTGCCTAGCTTACCACCAAACCAATACATATCTTTGAGTTTATTTTGCCCACAATAATATATATATATATATATATATATATATATATATATATATATATATATAATTTTTTTTTTATTTGAATGCCTTAATTAAGTGTGATCCTAAAACTCTTACTTGATTTCGCTAGCCACAGGGCCGGCGCTGATAAGTAACGATAACAAATTAGTTATATGTTAGTTATGTGTTTTATAGCACTCAAAAATACACTTCATGTGAATTTCAACTAGAAAACTTATGTTGTCTATAAACTATGATTTGAATGAACTATTTATAATATGCATACATTAAATTGCTACTTTTAACTTTTGTTCACTATGTTATAATTTATAATTTAAACTATCAGTACCGATATTTATCAACAGGTACAAATATTGTTGGCTTCCTTTGCTAGCAAAGTATAGCCGGTTTAAGATTAGCGAATGGCGGATAGTGGTGCCACTCGATTGTGAATGGATTTGGCATTGTCACAGGCTTAATCAGGTAAGCTTTTAGAAAAAAAAATAGCATTTTATTATCTATATATATGCTCGTGTTACGTGTATAGGATTGTATTAGGGTCGCACAAAATATAGCAATGTTTATGGTATCAGAGCTTTAATATTGAATTACTAACTTAGTTTTTTGGTTGAGAAGGTTCAATACATGGCTGATTGTAAAGATCTGTTTGGCACAATCCTTGATCCTTGTGATATTGTTATATCATCAGTTGAAGGGTCTTGCAAGAAAGAAACTGAAAAGTTATGGAACACTACCTATCCAGAAGAACCATATGAACTCAACTTCGATGACTGCTTTGATGAAGATACTAAACACAATTATGATCGTGTACCAAATATGTCGGGCTCACTAAGCACCAAATATGATCTAGTTTCGGCTGTTAAAAGACAAAGTTCATTCTATTATCAGGTGAGACACTTTATATTTCTTATCTATGTCTTTGTCTGTCAAACATGAGATTATACATATATATGCGATGTTAGCATAATTTTTCAATTAAATGAAAAAATAGAGCTACTTTTTTTTATAGTAGTACCTAATATAATGTGGTTAATCTGTTTAACTCTAATTCTTGTATATATAGTTACTTGCATTTAAAGTTAATAAAAAATAATAGTTTTGTTAATAGCTTTCTGACATATATCGCACGTGTCCTTTAATCTTGGTCTCTTCATTTCCACCTTGCTTGGTTTAGTTTCACTTACTTGACTATCACTTGATTTTGAACAAACTATTATTTAAGTGTGCGATTTGTGACAGGTTGTAGAAGAGTGTTGCTGATGATATATTTGTTACCGCACTTATTGATGAATTCATACAGACAATCTAGGCTTTTGATGATGTATTTTGTAAGGCCCCATTTTCGGTGCCCAACATCGGGTGTTGGATTTACTTATAAACACAGTTCTAAATATCAGAGTTAGTTGAAACTTTGGCGGAATAATTAAAATTTCAAGCATTACATTACAAAACATAAAACAATTTCTTAACAAAAGTTATCATGTCTTAAACATAACATAAAAGTGGCATAATATTTCTTCTCAAGACGCCAGTCTTTCATTCCCTACCATATGTCATCCTCAAGCAAGCTCCTTTAACCTATTCACATGCGTGCATACTAAAAGTCAGCTACGCTGAGTGAGTTTTATTAATAAAGTAACATACATCACATTCTTACATATATGTATCCGAAAATACATAAAGCATATTTAACCCGTTTGCCTTTCTTTTAAACGTACTTATGTACATTATTACTTTCATACTTTATCTTACGTTCATTAATTAGTACATACATGATCGTTCTATATTTTAAAGAGCCTTTCGCGCTATAACCTACGCAGATATTATTAGGGTTTGCAACCCTTTATTCTTCGCAGATATTATTAGGGTCTGCAACCCTTTACCTTTTATAGATATTATTAGGGTCTGCAACCCTCATTAACCATTCAACCATACAACCATTTTTACACGAGTTGCGGCCTTAACAACCTTATCTACTCATTTTTACACGGTTCGAACGCCACGTGTTCGCCCCGATTCATTCCAAACAACATGTTAAACACCAACTTTATGTCTTTCTTACTTGCTTCTACCCGATTTACTTTCTCTTCAAATATCGTGTAAAACTGACTTCATTTACCTGTCCTTTTAACGAACCGAACACTACTCATTTTACCCGAACCAAACCAACCAACCCATTTAGTAACAAGTTCATTACTTTATCACTAATCGTGGCCCGATCTATCATCCTACCAAGTTTCATGCAAATCCGTACACGAAAAGTAAGCTTTTTTAATAAAAACGTATCTTTGAGGTTTATGTTCGAAATCACACGAATAGCCCAAAACCATATCAAACGAACTCGGAATTGAGTGATTCAAGTGGCCAGGAGACCGGGTCGCCGAACTCTACCAGCACTTCCTACTGCCACCGCCGGAACCGTCGCCCCAGTCGCCGGAAATCTTTATTATCCACTGTAACGGTTTTTCTGATAAAAACCGGGCTTCCCAACCTCTAATCGAAGATCCGTCTGGTGTAAATCTTCATTTATATCCTATGAACACTCAGTTAAAATTTGAGACCGATCCGACGGTTAGATCTCCGGGAATCATCGGGTCTTTTTGGGTTGCTCTCTCAAAAACGGGAATTTGGCTAAGAAGGAGGTTAAAGGTGATGAGGATTATAAAATGAGATGGTGGCAATATTTATAGGAAGGGGTAGGTTTTATGTTTAAGTTTTCATATTATGACACTTAATTCCGTCATACTTTAGATAATTACATTTATCTTTTATAATTCATTTAAACACGATTCTTTTAAATACCCATGAAACTTGGGATGTTACAAGTCTACCCACCTTATAAGAGGTTTCGTCCTCGAATCCTGCTTAGTCCTTATAAAAGGAATACTTCTTGTATTCACGTCCTTTCTTGAAATGTCTTAGGTTTCTGGCTTACCGGTTTATCCGTCGTCTTACAATCATCGAGTGATGGTCATGAGTTTTAGCAGTCTTTGGTAGCTTGTCCATGAAGTCCTCGATGGTATACTTCCTTATTCAGACTTAGTGTAAGTGCACGGATTTGGTGTCCGCAGCTATTTGAATAGGATAGGGGTAGTTTAG
The DNA here is from genome assembly GCF_021521415.1 of Bidens hawaiensis. Classification (NCBI taxonomy): domain Eukaryota; kingdom Viridiplantae; phylum Streptophyta; class Magnoliopsida; order Asterales; family Asteraceae; genus Bidens; species Bidens hawaiensis. The sequence goes on along the minus strand of NW_027498208.1, from coordinate 22,202 downwards.
TCTTTACACTTAATGTATAAAGGCTCATTCGCTAAGCATGTTTAGCGACTGAGGCCTCATTCGTTAAAGACTAGGCATATTCGTTAAATGTAAGACCCATTCGTTACTACAGTGTAACGAATGGCAGCTCATTCGGTTAATGTATACCCATTCGCTAAGGGTTTTTAGCGAATGGGGCTATGGAAAGACCTTATTCGTTAACCTTGTTAACGAATGAGATGTCTCATTCGTTACTACAATTATAACGAATGGGGCATGCCTATAAATAGGCCTTCCATAGTTAAAATGCGTAGATTTCCGTGCCATAACTTATTCGTATACTGTTACCATGCCGGATTTTCTCTAGACATCCTAATATATTCATCCTCCACATTAATGTATTGATTCTTAATGTATTGAACACGAGTTAACATATCGATTTGCGACTAGTTCCTGGCTCGTAAACGTTCGTATAACGTTTTCTCACTTAGCAAGTCCGCATCATTTCTGTAAGCATGCTTTTATTTCTTGTCCTCCATATAGAAACATCGCACTTACTATCACGACACTTGGAACTCGATGATCCTTCTATCAAATCACAACCTTTAGCAAATATACTGATTTGCAATACGTTCAAAAACGTATTAGTTCCATATGAGGAAACCTTTCCAGTTTCTCCTTAAGGATTACTTTCTGAAATCTCTTTGTCTATTCCTTAAAATAGAACACCTCTTGCAATTATCGAGCACCATTGTTACGCAATTTGATGGAAAACTCCTTAAATCACCATTTAATCCTTCTTCCATTTTTAGCTTTTTACTAACACATAGGGCTCATGAGTTGTAGCTATCCAGGGTAGCTTGATCATGAAGTTCATGTTGATGCATCTTTCTTTTCTTGACTAATCAAGTATCATCTTGTCCAATGAATCCATTGCTGTCTGCCACTGCATATAAGGTTGCCTTGATATATCATAAATATTTTTCTTAACCTAATTCCTCTCTAGGCATGTTTTGACCTTTATATGTGGACATTTATAATACTATTTTATCGTTACCATTCTAGATGACTTCCCTCTCATGATCACATGATTATACGTCACCACACTAATCACTCATGCTAAGACTCAATTCAAATAAACATAAGTTTAAACCATGTCTACGCCTTCCATGCATGTTCTTCCATTTTTTGCCCTTGTTTTCTTGCATCCTCTTGTTGTGTTACAGTGGTTCCACCTTCGTAACAGTTACAGTTATTCCTAGCCGCCTAGGAAAAGTATCATGTACTCCAACAGTTGTCACATCCCACGAACTCTTCTTCACTGAACTCCTATTTAAGGGTTTCACTTTCATAAGCATTTGCCTTTATTGTAATCATTCTCTTTCCTTTAGAAACCTCGATGTAAACCGATTATTTAGACCTATGAGCTCATCTAGGATTTGGCATTGAAGATCTCCATGACGAGGAATCCTCGGGCGACTCGTGAGTATTATCTTCCAAATCTCGGTATAACTAGAAAATTCAATCCCTTTTCATCCTACTCTCATCCTTTATAACTTCTAACCGCACCTCGCGGATCTCGCTCATGAAATCTGAAGTGCTAACTAATTTATATGGCATAATTTCCGCGATAACTTCTTCACCTTTATGGCTTACTGCGTCAGCGACCACATTGACCTCACTAGGATTATACTTGATTTCACAATCAAAATCCTTTATTAACCCTAACCATCTTCTTTGCCTCCTATTCAGTTCTTGCTGCTTGAAGAAGTACTTCTAACTTTTATGATCAGTATAGATGGTATACTTTGAAAACTTAGCATACAGTTTCTCTTTATTCATATCTCTAACACTTTTCTCTAGTGTCCACCATGGTCGGACTTTATTCCTTGAATAAATTAAAATTATCGTCAATAAAGGCAACGACAGATTTGTCCAACATCGTACGGCATACCCTATCCATCATAACCATAAATGCTGCTAGAGCATTCATCAATCTAAACGACATCATCAAAAACTTGTATGTCCATATCGCGTCTGAAATGTTGTCTTAGGGATGTCTGCCTCTTTCACTTTAAACTGATGATCACTAGTTCTTGAGATCTATTCGGGAGAACCAACTAGCATCTTGCAACAAATCAAACAAATCATCAATCTGTGGCAATGGATATCTATTCTTCACTGTAAGCTTATCCATCTCGCAATAATCTATACACATTCTCATACTTCCGTCTTTCTTCTTCACGAACAGCACTAGTGCACCCTACGGGGAAACACTTGGTATTATAAAACCTTTGTCGAGAAGTTCTTGCAGTTGGGACATTAATTTCTTCATCTCGGACGGCGCCAGATTGTAAGGTGCTTTCGCGACGGGCTGTACACCTGGTATTAACTCTTTATGAAGTTCTACCTCTCGTTCCAGTGGTATCCCCAGAAGGTCCTCTGGGAACACTTTCGGATACTTACACACTACAGGAACACCTTTCAATCCTTTTATCTTAGCCGTAGCTTAGACAACATATGCTAGGTAGGCACTGCACCTTCTCCTTAACAAACCTTCGGCTTTTATCATCGAAATGACGTTAAGCTCTGAACTTTCTTTATCACCATAAACCGTCACCGTTCCACCATCCAAAGATTTTAACCGTATCAACCTACTCTTACATTCTATCGGAGCCTCAAACTCTTACACACTATTATTAGGGTCTGCAACCCTTTACTCTTCGTAGATATTATTAGTGTCTGCAACCCTCATTAACCATTCAACCATACAAACCCTACATCTAGCCATACAACCATATATATCATACATACATACATACATACATACATATATACATACATACATACATACATACATACATACATACATATATATATATACTCATATACATCTTCGTACATACTCTTAACTCTTTCTATACTAAATAAGCATCAAAGATTACATTCATATGGCATACACTTACCACATAAGGTAAGTCTATTAACTAATAACATAGAAGTACGCACATAGCCCGAAAAACATAACAGAGAAGTGGGCTAGAAACTCACCTGGATTTTGTTCCTCTTGAAGTTAATTGTAACACTTCTCCTTAGTTTCCCACGTCTATCAATATAATAATTTATAATATTAATTAACTACTTCTAACTCTATCATTCTTCTAGGTCAGTGAAGTCCCAAACGAATCGCATCGCGTTTCCCAAACCAATCGCATCGCATGGGATCAAACCAGTCGCATCGCATGGAAGCAACCAATCGCATCGCATGGGAGCAAACCAGTCGCATCGGATGGATGCAAACCAGTCACATTGCATGGATGCAAACCAGTCACATCGCATGCCAATGAATCACATCACTTGTCTCTGAACCAATCGCATCGCATGCATGTGCGAAGCAATTTGGCCATTCTTCATTTTCTTCATTTTGCCATTCTTTCAGTTATTTTGCCTTTTAACCATTCTTTAGGCCCCGCTTTACTATTCCAACAAGTTGCGGCCTTAACAACCTTACCTACTCATTTTTACACGGTCCAAATGCCACCAGTTCGCCTGGATTTATTCCAAACAACATGTTAAACACCAAGTTTATGTCTTTCTTACTTGCTTCTACATGATTTACTTTCTCTTCAAATTATCTGCAAAACCGACTTCGTTAACCCGTCCTTTTAACGAACCGAACGCTACTCGTTTTACCCAGACTGAACCAACTAACCCATTTACTAACAAGTTCATTACTTTATCACTAATCGTGGCCCGATCTATCATCCTACTAAGTTTCATGTAAATCCGCACACGAAACGTAAGCCTTTTTAATAAAAACGTACCTTTGAGGTTTATGTTCGAAATCACTCGAATAGCCTAAAACCATATCAAACGAACTTGGAATTGAGTGATTCAAGCGGCCAAGCGAGCGGGCCTCCGAGCTCTACCAGCGCCGCCTACTACTGCCGCCGGAATCCGCCGCCCCGGTTGTCGGATAACCCAAACAGTTGACGGAAATCTTCATTTTCCACCTGTTACGGTTTTGCTGATAAAAACCAGGCTTCCCGACCTCTGATTGAAGATCCTTCTGGTGGAAAACTTCATTTATATCCTATAAACACTCAGTTAATATTTGAGACCGATCCGACGGTTAGATCTCCGGGAATCATTGGGTCTTTGTGGGTTGCTCTCTAAAAAACGGGTATTTGGTGAAGAAGGAGGTTGGAGGTGATGAGGATTATAAAATGAGATGGTGACTATATTTATAAGGGGGGGGGGGGGGGTAGGGTTTCATATTTAACTTTTCATATAATGGCACTTAATCCCCTCATACTTTAGATAATTACATTTATTTTATATAATTCATTTAAACTCGATTCTTTTAAATACTTCATGAAACTTCGGGTGTTACATATTTGTTACCACGTATAACAATGAATTCATATTTACCGTCTATGATTTTACATAAAATATAATAAAAGTAAGTAAGCCACACAATTAACTAAACATGCTTAGAGTTCAAAATTAACTTCATTACAATAAGTGGAATGACAAACAATTTAAAAATATATATGTAAAAAATATAAAAGAAAAAAAAATTATTTGTTGAAAAATGAATAAACGACTTTACTAAACTATAACGCTATTAAATTTTTTTGGGTAAAAATGTGAATTGTTTAAAGAAAACTAATTAGTTTATGAGTTAAAATGGAAGTTAGTAATTAAATAAAGGCAAATTAAAAATAAATAATCTCACCTTTTGTATATTGGTAATCCTATCTTTTAAAATCTCTGTCAACGGTCTAACCTTTTAACTATTTTTATCTTAATGGACCTCCAATAAAAAACACTTAACGTCGTTAAGTGTTTCCAGAATTTCAAACCGATGTTTTAGGGCTTTTGATCGGAAGAAAGATACGAGTTTACTGTTGTAAAACTTATCTCGAAATAGTGATTCAAATTACTTGATTTTGTTAATTGAAAATTAAAACACCCGAATTGAAACATTGTTTAATCGTTTGGATCACTATTTCAAGATAAGTTTTTCATCAATCGACTCATATCGTTCTTCCCATCAAAATCCCTAAAACATCGATTTGAAATTTGGAAAATACTTAACGACATTAAGTGTTTTTTAGCGTAGGTCAATTGAGAGAAAAATAGTCGAAAGGTTAGACCGTTGATAGGAATTTCTAAATGTGAGATTATTATCAGCCAATACATAAAATACGAGATTATTTATTTTCAATTTGACTTAAATAAAAAAATAGATAGAAACGTTAATCATTTAATGAAAAAAAAATAAAATTCAGGTGACACATGAACACTTTATTAAATTTTTAGGGCAAAAACGTAAATTGAAAAATAAATTGGTCCAATACCAACATGTCACGTGACACCATGTGACCTAACAATGTTTTAGAACTATTAATATGTTACATACCTCCCAATATGGGGCACTTATAGTGACCACTCGGCATAGACTTACAGCAGAAACGTAATATTATATAAAAACCAAAACATTTGTTATGTGTATAGCAAATACACATACTATGGTAATAGAATAAAACATATAAACTCTTCTAACACATAGCAGCTAACAGCCATGCCCTTATTTATCAACCTATAACATATACTCGGGTAAATATACATCAACACAAAGCGTGTAAGTCACATAAACCGACATATTTAATTAAATGGTACTAAAACAATTTTATTGATCAAGTATGAGCTCATTGCATGCCATGCCATAATTATGCGCGTCTGCTATTGTATTAACTGCATGTCCCCTCGGAAAAATATATTGATCATTATAATATATATATATATAACACCTTGGGTGCCACACCATATGTGCCATGCAAATATATGATCAATCACAGTCTAAATACTTTTTGAACATGCATCAGAGTTTTAAAAATGTTTAAGTAACTCACCTGAATAGACTTTCTTCAGCTACTCTGGCTCTTCACAAGTTAACTGGAATGTATAATCTAACATACTAGGTTACTTATTTATATCTAGGAAGTAAGGCTTTAATACTTATAGACCCTACACACAACAAATGTCTTTATCGTGCAAAACTATTCAACTCCAGACAATGTTATGGTTAACAACCATACCCACTAATTTACAGTTAATGGTCCTTCTTAACCATTTATAACCAAAGCGGTTATTCCATACCACAAAGCCAGTTGTGCACGTACTAGACGGGTTATGCTAAGGTCATACGCCCTACTTTAGTGGGTTGCTCTCCTTATGTTTCAGTATTCAAATATTAAAGAGGTAGAATTTCTATCTTATACGACACCCTGGGTCCCTAATTTACCTCTACTAAAATAATATTTAAATATTTATTAAATAATTAAAATTACTTTACTAATTAGTTAAAGTAATAAAATGAAAAAGGAAATACCTTAGTGGGTAGGGTATTCACAAAGGAAGATTAGAATCTTCTCAACCTCCTCAAAGAATTGGCTAAGTATGGACTACGGGCAAGCATGGACATTCGAGCATGGTTTTACTACCTCGAGCACGGTGTCTTATGGTTATAAGACTTACTTTAGAGAATTCTTCTAAGTGTTGAAGGCTTCGAGCAAGCTACACTTCATCAAGCAAGAGTGTTCTTCATCGAGTATGGATTGCCAATCAAGCAAACAACTTGATCAATCCAGCTTAAACCAAGTGTTTCGAGCACGTTGGTGGGTCAAGCATGGATTCAATAAAGAAAGATATCAAATATTCTAAGTATAGACTTCGTGCATGATTCAGTCCCGAGCAATCTTTACATCCGAGTATGCTGAAGATTGTTCACAATAAGTCACTAAGGCAGAATTGAAAATATCTAGAAGAACATGCTTGCTCGAGGAACTTATTCGAGCAAAGCATGGATTAGTCAAGAAGATTGAAGTGTGTTGGAGGAGAATATTTTCTATCTAAAAATATTCTAATAAAGTGTACTCGAAGACTTGCATCGAGCATACTGTGCATATCAAGTCTGCTCGACCAAGACATATCATACTCGAAGACTTGTTTACACTTGTGTTTATTTTGTCATTCATTATGTAATTATTAGGGTATTCTAGAAGGAATGTCAGGGGCCTGTAAATAGTGTCCTAGGTTTCCATTTTATGAAAAGCGTGGATAAGGCACAAAATACAAGAGTACAAACATTCCAACGAATATTCCTTTTGTGTTTCCTCGTGTAGCCGCTGCCTTCATGAAACCTTAGACATTCCTTTCACTGTTCCATTAATGATATATATATAATATAGTGAATCTTTGTCTTTGTTTATTGTTCTTACTGATTATCTTATATATTTCATACCTTCACTCCCATCCCTTGAATATACTGATTCCGCCGGGATATTCAGGAGGCCTTTGGGTTTATTTGATCTGTGTGTTCTTGTCAACCTACTAAGATTTGCAACAGGTCCGGTCCTGACAATGGTCTTCGTATATAAGATGGGAGAATGCTAAAATCTACTATATTATTAAAGCTATAACTGTTACCATAAATAATATGCATTCTCATAATTTCTTGCTAATAAATAATTCATAATTATATTAAATTATATTAAACTTAATTACATTCAACATATTCTAATCTACTATCCTAATAATAATACATGTGTTCCTTAATGAGTCTGGGTTTTTATTTTCAAAGTTTCATGGTAGTTATTTTTTATTTTTGTTTAATTTCGATTTTTGGTATTTATTCGGTTTTGATTATTATAAATTTGTTTCATTTCAGTTACGTTTCGGTTCGATTTCTATTAGTTTCATTTTAGGTGGGTTTAACTTTATTCAATTTTTGGTTTTTGTTTTTACAGTTTGTGTTTTTGTTTGGTTTCAGATTTATCGGTTTTAGTTTTTCAGTTCATTTGAATTTTTGTTTTTGTTTTATTGGTATTTAGTTTCATTTAGGTTTTTGATTTTGGTTTTGTTTTAGATTTTTTTCAATTTAGTTTCGTTTCAATTTGCATTTTGTTTGTCTAGTGTTTGGATTTAGTGCCTATTGAAGAACAATGGAGTTGATATATTTACAAATGATAGCACCTTAATACTATCTTTGATGGACAAGGAGATGTTAACTCATTAATATTTTCCAAGATTTTAATTGGAATCGATTAGGGAACGTATACACACAGTTCGATGTCACTATATACAATCCGGCGTGACTATTTATAGTTTACCAGCGAATGGGATACGTAATATTCTGATTACATGTAGTTGTGTGTGAACAACTATCACACTTTGTTATAACATAACTACTGGGTATAACTTAATATAACTTCACAATACAAGCATCCAATTAAGATTTAATCTCTAGTGTTAAAATTATTATATAATTCCATTTTTAACATATGATTGGGTGTGCTTATATATATATATATATATATATATATAAGCACACCCAATTATATAATATATATATATATATATATATATATATTATAATAATAATTTTATCTAAGCACACCCAAGCACACTTTTTTCATTAAAACGCTTAAATTTTCACAATGATGAGCTGCTAATACAAAATACTTCGATGTCTGATTCTTCGATTATGTGACTTCCTAACAAGTAGAAGTCACAATATAACTCTGAAATTGTACCGATAACACATTGGTGCCAGATTACTTAACGTTTCTCTAGCTAAGGAATAGATCAACCTAGCATAGAACGTTAGTAAATCACATTTATTTTTGTGTTCGATCCTAAGTCTTATGAGATTATACTCGTCTTTAATTGCAAGGAAGCATAGACAAAATAAGGCGTTGATCTACTATTGTCCGCAACAACCATCATTATATGTTGAAGTGGCAACAATATGAGGGAATGCCAAAATTTTGTGTCTATACTCAATACAACTCAAATAGTGGATTCAATGGGGCCTAATAGTAACAATGATGGGGTCCATGTACATTAGACAAGCTTATTCAATAAAGGATAAAAAGTTAACGAGGGGTTACATTTTTAAAACAACACAGAGCTAATGTATGATACAAATATGACTGAGCATTAGTATGAGTGAACATGATGCATGTCATGTAACTAATGATGGAATTTGAAGTTTGGTAGATTTGAGATAACTGTTTAAGATCAAATTATTCAATCTTACTGAGAAACTCGAGTGTTGCGAGCACCAAGGACGTTTGGTTCAAATTAATGAAGAGAAGTGTTAATTATAATCCTATGTTGCGAAATGTTGCTACCAAGTAACAATATTAGTACTAACTACTAAGTGCATGTTAGTTATCATGACTAAAGGGAGAAAATAACATAATCATAGGTGATGAATTCCAAACGAAAAAACATAAATTTATTACTCAGGGCAATTGATAAATCGACTGAAATTTCAGTTTGCGGGTAGAGTTCAAAAGTAGAGAGTGAACAAGAGTTTGAAATATATATTCTTCCTAAGATTAGTCAAATGACCAAGTGCCATTTTAAAGTCAGGTAGTAGGCAACATAATATAATAATGATCTTACAAGATTGTTATCGTAGACTTTTATGATAAGCATTATTCAAGTAACTAGGTTCCGTAAACCTAATTCCTTTTTATTTAGCCTTAATGGTATCAATGCATCGAAACTCTTTTTCTTCTTAATGAAAATTGAGTATGGATATGTTTTTCTTGAATACTTAATCACACAAAATCATTATTTCACATCGAATTAGGGTCGACGTTTTCATTATGAAAACTGAGTTGTCAATTTTACTAGATGATGATCCTAAGTTTTTGGTATCGGGTTCGAGAGTGATTTATATTCGTCATAATTATCAGTAGTGAGGGGCCTACGGGTTTGAGAAAATCACACTTTTCTTATTCCGCCAAGAAAAATTTATGCTGATAGTATTCGGTGCAAATAGCGTTACCGTCATATAATCTTTATGGACATTGATTGGTTGACCATAACTTATCTTTTATCCATTATAATAGAATTTGAAACATGGAGGTCAACAAAATTTGAGTATACGTGTATCTTTGGAGCATAGTGGATAACTATGAATATGCCAGACATGACAGTACACTCAAAGTCTCCAAAGTGCCTCCAATCATAAAGTTGGTTAAGAGGCTGCTGAGGTAGTTGCACATTTAATTCTTCATCTATAGATATGAGGTCAAGTGTTTATAACTACTGTATTAGAATTGGATAGGAGTTACGATGCCTACATGTCTTTGTTTTAGTCTTTACACCATATTTAGTTGTCGCATGTGTACCAACACGATGCCAATTGTTATACAAGGAATGTATAAAAGAAGTGTCAAATAAGAATATTAAGCAAAGCAGTCATTAGGATTTCACAAAGAACTAACTCATTCAAGCGTAGTCTCAATCTTGGGTATGACAAATAAGAATATTCTACTCATGCCTAAATTCCAAAGGATACGATTTCTCTAACAAAGATATGATATATGTCATTCATACTCAAAATTCTTTTGATGCATCTAGCAGAGTTAACTGTAATATCCCTAAATCCGCAAAGGAGTTTGTAAAGAATTTATCCTAATAACATGATCATCGAGATTTTAGATACAAAGCATAACTTGTTTAGGAATAAGAACCAACATATATGTTATCAAGATATCAATATAGTCAAGACGTATGAATACAATCATGGTGCTAGGATCACCTCAAAGATTATAGAATGATCACCAAGGATCAAAAGAAAAAGTTCACCAAGATCTTAAACCAGATTATTGTCTCAATAAACTCTTGGTTGGAGAAAACATTTTTTTACACAATATTATACGAATGGATGGGTGACTTGATGATTACGATCGCGCCATCAATAGTAATTAATTATCATATTATACTCATAGGTCATCACAATAGAATTTCCTAGAATTCTCTCGTACCTGTAAATTCCCAATTATGTGATATCAAGTGTAATTATCAATTTACCTTATAGGAGCATTCTAGTATTCTCCTGTTATGGGTCATAATGTAGGTAACACAAGTTTACACAGAGATATATGTATTAAATACTAACCACATATTCCACCCATTCATTTTTAGAATCCATACAAGAACTTTAATTTGTGTAACCGCGTACACTAAAGTTGACCAAGTTTTCACGCCCCAGTTGGAATATATACACTCAAATATCAGGCGTACTTAATCCATGTCATTGTACACTTGGCTAATATTTCACTGCTTTAAAAAAGCATTAACATGTTGAGATATTAGTTGAGCTAATCTTTCAGAGTAGGTCGGTAAACCATAAATTCTGCTAGTAGAATTTTGTCTTATTTTGGTGGCATTTTTTCGTTTATGTTATTTTCAGATAACATAGATAAGACAATATTTATTATTAATTATTAATAAATCAACCAAAGGATCATCGTGACATTTTAACTTCAAAAATTATAATACTTGTATAGAAGTTAATAAAATAACTACTAAAATAGGTGTGAATACATATCAGCACCAATCATAAGTTTATAAATTTTCCATACTAAAATATCCAAGGCATGCGATGCCTATCTAGATCAACAAGAGAAAATTGTTAGATTTCCAAGTACTCCATCAATTCTAACACCTGAACCGAAACAGCTGTTGCGCCCATAACTGAGTTACATAACCTCAAGAATCAGTAGAGGTAGGCTCACATTGTTGTCATAAATCCACTTATTACTTGAGTTAACCATAGGATAATCAACAGCAACAAATGAAAATTGATCTGTTTAGAAAGATGACAAATCTAATAAGGGAGTAGGTTATAGAAGTGAGTGCGCAGTTGTAAGCATAATAGAGGTTGGTGGAAGCGGTCCCTCGACGCACCGTTAGTGTTGTGTATTTCGTTAATAGTGTGTGAATCAGGCATTTGTGACATAATCCGTACTAGGTAATCCTGATAAGAATTAAATATAAATAACACGCAAAATTTAACCACTAAATTTCGCATAATTCATATAAATTAAATGCAACCTTTTCTTTCGCATTTCTTATGAAAATTTGTTTATAAAATTTTTCAGCTTTGTGAAGTGGGAAAATGTTTATTTCAAATACTGGGTTATAATCTTGAAATTTATTCAAAAATTTCTAGTTCGCTATAACCATTGGCTCTGAAACCAACTTCTATCACACCCCAAAAGCGTTAAGTTAACAGCGGAAGACTTAATCAACTAGTTTGCGAGGTGACAGATGCCGTTTAGCCATCAGCATTTAAGCACAATATATTCACATAGAAGTTGAACTTTTATTCATTATAAAATATTATAAATCACATGTGTTAGAGTACACGGTTTATTTAAAATACAAGTCCAACAATCAGGTATTACACCTGTTTTCCCACATCATCTCCACGAAGCACTCATTTTTCCTTTACCTAAAAAGCACGTTTAAAATATGTCAACACAATGATTTGTGAGTTCTCAATTTTTAAAACTTATATTTTGAGACAAAGCTTTTTTTGGTTCCAAAATACCCCTTCGTCCATACAGACCGAAGTCAATTTCGTTGAAATAGCCAAAAATCGCATTAATAACTTAAAGTCGTAACAATATTTTAAAATCAAAACTTTCATTTGTTAAAATATTGCAAAATACCGATTCGTCCTTATCGGCACGAAACCAAAAGTCACATCGAAAACAAGTTTTTGCCCCACGAAAATCCATTACAACCCTTTCGCTTAACGAAAGTGTCGTTTTAAAATATTTTAAAACATAACTTTTCTTTGTCAAAACAAAGCAAATAATTATACTTAGTCCCACTTTGTTTATTTCAAAACTACCTTTCTCTTACTGGACCAAAGTTAACACATTACCTCGCCCATACTGGACAAAGTCAATGCAATACCTTGCCTGTACCAGACCAAGGTCTACATCCGTTTCATACACGAAAGTTAATTAAAAACCCGGTCCTCGTTTACTACGACAAACCAAATAGATCCATTTCGTTCACCAACGAAAGTTTCTAAAATACAACATTTTATTTTAAACAAATTGTGATTGTTATAGACTAGCTAGGAATATAACGAATGTAGACCATTAAACCTATAATCAAAGCGTACAATAATTCAAAATATTTATCATTTTACCACCGGCGCAACTGTGATGATAGGGCGTCACCTCGATAGATATACCAATATTTCTATGTCTGTCCAACATTAATGATTATAAAGACTGTGTATCTTCGTGCCAGCCCGGCTAAGTTAGTTAACGTCGATCATATTAAAAGTCATTACAATACAACAATTTCCAAATAAAATGTGTTTCGACCCCAACGTGTTTCCCCAGAACATTTATAAATCATTCAAAAACATTGGAAACGGTGGTGATTCCTGAAAAACTCACCTATGCCTCGGCACAATTAACACATAAGAGGCGATACACAACCAGTTGATGCAAGATATTAAATCAACCAATGATAACTGGCTTCCTATGTTTAATAAAATATATATTAACACATAAACACATATAGAAGTAGGAACGCATCCTAACTTAACTCGTTTATGCTCACGTGTCTTATTTATCATAATTGTAATGATTAAATTACGAACTTCTATCGTTTTAGAAAATCGTAATCATATTGAATGTTTCTAAATATCGTATAATTGTAAACAACTTGGTTTCAAACAATAGTTGAATAACTAAAACATTTCTAAAAACTAAACATGGACGTTATTTAATAAAAGTATATATTTATTGTAAAATATAAAACCTTTTATAACCAATTATCTGAATAAAATATCTTGTCCAAATATCATATATATGTTTCTATATCATAAATTTACACGCAATTGTCCAAGTGTCGGTTGTACTGTTTTTAACACTAGATATTAAATAACGGTTTTCTAAATAATTACTAACAACATTTTCATTGCCCAAGTTATTTCCGATAAATATATATATACTAATATCTCGTTATCTAACTTTTTCATCAGTTAAAGATATAAAAGATATACCTTCTCGCGTACGGCTCGAGTTTAGAAATCTGCTCAAAACCCACATGCAATGTGATCCGGATATACCAACGCGTTTGTTTTTGCATCATGAATGTTTTTTCGGTCTCGGATTGTTTGTACGACACCTCAAAACCTACATGCAACTCGTTTTAAGAAACTATTTTTGTTTTAAAATCTGACCAGTAAATTATAAAGCTTATAACTCACCATCCAGACATTTGATCATTGATTCCTTTGGTGGAATCAAAGATCTATGTTTTAGGAAGGCTCATCAAAAATTTCAGCTCGATCCGACGGTCGGATCTTCGGGAATCAGCATTTTTTAGAGAATCTACCCAGCGAATTGAACACGAAAACCGGTCTAGAAACCCAACTTAAACTACTTCTGTCACACCCAGATTTAGGGCCTAGGCGTGACACCCATTAGTTGGTATCAGTTTTGTAAATATATCAGAGTTGCGGGTTTTATATTAGCGGATGTCTTTAAAATAAAATATTCTTTTATAAAATGTCAGGTTAGAATGCCCGTTGAATATTTGAATGATAAAATATAAGCGGGAGTCTTTTCGGATAAAATATTATTATAATAAAAACTCAGGATTCAAATACCCATTTGATATTTAAAATACCTGTCTTTTGAAAATATGATTCTTTACAATATTCTGAATAAAATATCTGAGCCATCAGATAACGTCTAATGACTATATCTCCAATCTTCTAGTCTGTCTTGCCTGTCAGTTCTATTCTTCACTGTTTCCCTTTGTGATAACTCATTAGGCACTTAACTTAATTGGGATGAAATTACCCTAAGTACATGTACAATTAATCATATACACAATATCATTTCTCTAAACAGTCCGGTAGACTTTCAGAGGCATGTTAAATGATATGAATGGCCTCGAGGAACTCCGAGTTACCATGTATGAATGGATCCAGACACACGTATATTCTTAATCTGAGTATGATCGTTTCTTATTATTGTGACACACAAAGTTTTAAGGATTCGTAATTCCTATGCAAACAGTTGGACTCTAAAAGAGTTGTAAAAGTTTAGGGCGTATTCACCTTTATGATTGTAATCAGTTTCTGATACTGATTCCTATTTATGATCAGTTTCGGTTACTGACCCCATCTGTAATCGGTTTCTGTTACTGATTCCTATTTCTGATTTCGGCTTTCTGATTGATTGATTGTTATCTCGGACCTATAGTATGAGAATAACCTTTGTATAAATATCCAGATCAACGATCTAGTTTAAGACCCATAGTCTGTTTTGTATAGCTTTAACCTTGACAAATAATTTGTTTGTTTAAAACATTTGGACATTTAGTCCTTTTGTTTATTTATCAGTCATGTACTAGGTTTCTTCTTCAGGAAGAAACATCTAACCTAGGTTTCTTCTTCAAGTTGAAACATTACTTTAACTATAACCGTTGTGAATGAATATTATATTTCTTAATCATAAAGAAATACTATTTTAACTATACCCGTTGTGTGTGAATGCTTATGTTTCTTAATAATAAAGAAACAATAATTTGTCTATAACCTTCGCTTATGAAAAGTTAAATTATACTTAATAGTGATCAAGGTTCGGGCTATACCCCCAACTATAGTCTAAGCCATTATAATAATAAAATAATATTTAAAGAGAACCCCTACCTCACATGGATATTTGGAGTTAAATACCTATGACCGATCAAGCAGCACTTCTACTCTATATCGCATTCTAGAGCTTAGACTGTCAGAGCTTCAAAGCTTGGCACGTTCTACAAGACGCGACACGCAAAATGTGTAAGGCCCCGTTCCCGGTAACACTACTTTGGTGTTGGATTTACTCATAAACACAGTTCTAAAATCAGAGTTAATAAAAACTTTCGCGGAATAATTAAAACTTCATGCATTACATTACAAAACATCAAATCATGTCTTAACATACAAGTTGTCTTTTCATAAACATTAACATAAAATAGTCATGACACTTCTTCATAGATGCCAGTCTCTTTAGCTGTTGCCATGTGTCCCTCCTCAAGCCAGCTGCCTCAATCTATTTGTCTGCGTGCATACTAAAAGTCAGCTACGCTGAGTGAGTTCTTGTTAATCAATTAACATACATTACATTCATATCCTTACTCATACGTGTCCGAAGATACGTATTCATACCTTACTTACTATTACTTCTTTCATACATACTTTATATACATGCATACGTACTTACATACTTTCCTTTATAAAACCCTACGGTATACCATAAGCTATTCTATCTAAAACATAACAGATATTGTAAGGGTCTGGTTCCTTACATCACAGATATTATGAGGGTCTGGTCCCTAACATCTCAAATATTATAAGGGTCTATTCCCTAACATCTCAGATATTATAAGGGTCTTGTCCCTACCATCTCAGATATTATAAGGGTCTGGTCCCTTCTGTCCCGAATAACCATACAACTATACCTGTCCCGTCAATCATCCATATATTTTATCATACGTGCATACTTTACATATCTTCAGTTATAAAATGTATATACATACTCATTCACATAAAAATTCGGTACTACTAACATTTAATGCATAGTCATACACGTATCATACACTTGCCATTCAAGTAAGTATATTATCTATCACATAGGAGTATGCACACAGCTCCGAAAACATAATAGATAAAGGGGCTAGAACTCACCTGCATCCTGTTAAGTTCACCGTTAATAGTAATTCCTTTCCTGAGTTGTGCACGGCTAACTGTGTAACACATTACCAGTGTCAGTTATTTATCACTACTACATCATACATCTACATTAATGAAACCCTCAACCAACGGGGGTCCGGGGGCAGCGCCCCTGGTAGCGGGGTCTAGGGACGGCAGCCCTAGCAGGGTCCAAGGGGCGGAAAAATTGAATCTCATGGAAATTCACATGGAAATTTCGCATGGAATTTCGCTTCGCATGGACCTTTCGCTTCGCATGGCCATTTCGCTTCGCACGGGCGATTTCACTTCGCATGGAAATTTCCCTTCGCACGGGATGTGACGCGAAATCTCTGCCCTTCTTCGTTTTTACCATTTTAAAGCCATTTTCCTCCGTGACTCTTCCTTAGAACCCGATTTCACCCTTTTTGTGGGTTTTGGGTTGTACCAACTTCGTATACCCGTGTTTTACTTAGTCCGAACACCACCTTTTTGTCATATAACGAACCCGTTAATACTCGGCCCATCAAGTTTACATTTTTCTAACTTCTTTCAGCCCGATCTACTAATATATCTAGTTGCATGTCGAATCTAACCGTAAAACTTAACCTTTTAAACCAAAACTAACCTTTTGCTTCAGGTTCGGTTCAGATATAAAACAACTCGAGGATCTAGACGTGATTCTTGGTGTTTGATGACGTTCGCACACGAGATTCTTCCTTCTTTTAGTTCGGGATTGTATTCGGGTGTTAGAGAGAAAGGGTGTGTGTTCTAGTGTGTGGTGGGAAGAAATGGTGAATGGATGGGGGAAATGGCCTTATATATGAGGCTATGGGCCCCACCACCCATTTCCCAAACCAAACCCAATCCTTAACCAAATATAAACACGCACACAATTCAACTAACGGCACACAGTTAGTAACAAAACTTTCTGCTATTAATTATTTAACAAAAGGTGGATGTTACTAAATGATGCTATACGTGTGAAAGTGTTGTGTGATTGGTGTGGGTTGGAAAATGCCGTACACCTTCCTATTTATAGCAAGTTTTCTGCTCCTTCGCGTAGCGCGAAGGACAAATGTCCTAGCCGTTTGCGCGACGTTAACCACTAACATATTTGCTGAGCCATCAGACGGCTTGCCACGTGTCTATACGTGTCATGCATGCAGATTAGGTTACTTCGTGTAGCGCGGAGAATCCTTAACTTGGTAATTCGCGTAGCGCGAAGCCGTTCAATGTCGGTTTAAGCATCTTGTCTTTCGTGTAGCACGAAGAATTAAAGCCTGATCCGTTCGCGTAGTGCGAAGAAAGGAAATTCATATTTTCATTTTCAGTCCTTGTATAATCCAAAAATACTAAACCGGCCCTTACACGGCTCGCGGCGATGCGAAGTGCAAAGTGCGCCATCAAAACGCCACGTTACGCCCAATGCCCGAGTCCGAGTCCGTGCCCGAGTCTGACTTCGAGTTCGAATCCGTGCACGTCAGGTGCTTCGCACCCTCCGCTAGGACTAGGAGAGTGGTTAGCCACATAAGAATATTACTATGGAAACTCTCATCCTCATAAAGAGCTTCCATTTTCTTCCTTCTTTACATGAGAGATGAAAGTTATCTTTCCTATTTATACCCATGTGGAATGCTTCCACTTTCTTTCATCCTTCCATGTGAGATGGAATTTTCTTATTTCCTTAAAATGAGATGTCTTATTTTTCTTATCTCATTTTTCCCATTTACTTGTCCTTGAGATTATTTTTAATCCCTCATCATTCAAAGTTGACATTTTTAGCCCAAAATAAATATGGGTTTTTTCCAAGATGTTACAACTCCGATCCTCATCTCCATTTGTCAAAATGATATCTATGGGTTATGAGCCCTCTGTATAAAATTCAAGATGATCGGATCTTTAGATCTTTTATTATAGACTGATATTTGTAGATAGGCAAAACTAATACGATATGTCCAGATTTTAGAACATGTTTTAAACTAACATAAGCTTAAAATTAGGATGATCGGAGCTTATCATTGCGTTCGGGACGTCGAAAACTGGTTTCGGGTAGAAGAGGGGCTTCGGCCGCCATCGGACCACCGCGCCGGACCATCATCAGCTACCGTGCACCACCGCCGGACCACTACCGGTCGCTAGCCACCTGTCCAGAATCCTTTAGCCTCTCTCTACTCCTCTCTCTCTCTCTCTATCTCTCTCTCTCTCTCTCTCTCTCTCTCTGCATTTCATCTAAATATTTGTTTCATTCTCAACTTAGAATTGTCTCGTTAGCTTATTATCTTCGCTAATAAATTATTGGCGATCTTTATCTATTGTCGGTTCCGTGTTACTCTTAACTTAATAAAACCAGTGTAGTTGTTTTTTTCCAAAAACAACTCATCCAAACATATGGTTTCTACTCGATTTTTTTAACCACATAATAACTCTCAAAATACGACGACAGTATTAACTTTTGCAAACTTATCGGTACATGTGCTTGAACGACCATGCTCGAAAATAGTAATTTGCAGTTTTCCGTTTCGCTATAACTCAGAATTGAGTTACATTTTCGCCTTCGTTCTTGGTTTTCAATCCTCTCCACTATTCAATTGGATCCATCCATGGATATTTTCTTGATGTCGGGTTGAATATTGTGACATTTGAGCCAAAACAAGGTACACCTCAGTACGTTTTACCGATTAAGCAAATAAACGCCTTTTGCGTAACAAACAAACGATTAACCGAACGGGTCGGGTTATGACCCAGATATCTCTGGGGGGCTATCTATAAGTGATATACGTTTAATACAAGCTGAAACATTAGAAATATGGCCTTAGTTTGATAGCAAACAAGTTAAATGAAAATATACTCGTTTAACTACCCGCTATAGATTTAAATGCGAAAGATAGTTACAAACCAAGAATTGTATCATCCGTTAAGCCGAAAAAGACTTACCAAACACTTATTTGAAATGTTTTAAGCGATCCGCGAAAATATTTTTGATTTTTACAAACGTATTGTATGTTTTTATAATTTTACACAAAACTAGCCGAAAAACACTCGTTTTCGCGCTGTTTAACGCACCCGATAAGTTTTTCGCGCCAAAAAACGAACCCGAACTAAATTTGGACCGGGCGTTTCTTATTTGGGCTTGAGAAATCAGAAACTTGGGCCAAAATGGGCCCAAAAAGGGGCCCATGGACTCCGGCCGCAGCCACCACCCCACCCCCCTTCATTTTCTTTTCACATATAAACTAGTTTCAAGCCATTTTCAACCTTATTTCTTGAAAATTCTGGATACAACTTTTGCTCCAGCCAGAAAACCTTCAAACCCTAAGGTAAGGAGCTTAAATAAGTAGCTTTTATACTTGTTTAAACTTGTTTAATACCATAAAAACATGTCTTGATTACAAAAAAATCATTCCTAACCGTGTAAAAATCCTAAAAATGGTCCATAAACATGTTTTGATCATACACATGGTAAGGAACCTGTTTTGATAATTTTTTTTGGCCATAAACACGGATTAAAGGGTTGAAACGACGTTTTTACGGTTCAAAAGTTCGTTTTTGTGCACTAGCCGAAACCCTAAGTTAAGGACTGTTATGTTGATGAAATTTTTCTTGGTTTGTGATATAGGACTTGTACCTAGCTTTCTTAGAAGCACAAGAACCTGAAAACTTGATTAAAAAGTCGGAAACGAGCTAAACCCCCCAAGGTAATGCCGAAACACTCGCTTACGGGCTACTTAGGTTAAGGTTGTGATGTGCATACTTTTAGGACTTGAAATTTTTCAGGGACATCAGGGACGATGTCAATGAGTCCCTGTTCAAATTTAGTAATTTTTCGACCATCCGAGAATATTTGGCGAATTTATTACCGAATTGGGACGTTTATTTGGGAAAAATAGCTAAAATACTTCAAAAATTATGAAAATTTTCTGAGAACTCATATTAGATGTATTTTGATCGCATAGGAATTTTGGGATCATTTGGAGAAGTTTAAAGGTGTTTTGTTTATTTGCGTTCGTGTGAATTTTTATAGCCGAATTTGAACCGAAAAGAATATTGCACGAGCTTTTTACATTCTGGAATTGATACAGGTTGTTTTGGGACATGATTTGAGTATTTAGGAATTTTCGTGGAATTTTTGGAAATTGTTTGGGATAAACGGACGATTTTTAGGCGAAATATAGCTGATAAAATGAATTTTTATAAATTAATATATCAGTAAATAAATTCCAGAAATATTTTTATAAAAATCTACATATTTTAATTGATAAGTGGTTAAATTTTCATAATTTAATGATTAACGGTTAATTAATTATGCTAATTTGAATATTAAACAAATTCAGTTTTTACAACAACCGGCAAGTTCGCGACTAGTGAATCTGCGGGAAAATCAAAACACCAAGAGTGATCAAAAATCATATGTTTGGACTAATTAAGTGAAAATGAACTTTTCTATGAGAAACCTGGACAATCCGGGTGGATTGTGCGCGTTTCTTCTCAAATCAAACTGTATAAACGGAAACTGGCCCCGTGGCTAATCCGGGACCCTAACAAGTGATCCTTCTTTATAACTTAATCATTTTATTAACCAATACATTTACTCAAGCTTATTTTCCCATAACTGCTTTCTGAACGCGTAAACGAGCAACTTGGCCCAGCTGAGAAAATGGGAGTCTGAGCCAAATTCGGTTTTAAGTATTAGACATTGAACAACATCACAACCTAAGCCTATTGCCACTTTCTGGGCGTTCCAGCTACACCCAGATTAGTTATACAGCCCAGTTTAGTATTGAGATTATAATAATATTAAAATATTAATATTATTATAATATTGATTATAGGAACTACTGATAGCGGACTAAACAAACCACGAGTTGATACAGTACTGAATATCTACTAAACTGTGAGTTTCATGACCCCACTTTTAAACTGTTTTACGAACTTTTGGGGTGAAACGCATGTTTACTTATATATACTTATCCGAAACATGTGATGATGTGAATTATCTATGTGCTAACACACGAAAGTCCCCACGATCATAGTGATTAGCTTCGAGCCGGTGGCTTGTGAATAGTACTATTGGTTTGACAAACCCAGGCGGGGCCAGCACGGTTGCTAAGACATTATCCCGTTTGCACATGTCCATATTTTATTTTTACGAACCAGCTATGTAGTGTTAGGCATAGCTACCGGGGCATATTGTGGGCGGAAAGGGGCCAAAGTGGTTGATTGAGCGTGGGAATGGAGGCACGCAGCACGAACAGTCCAGGCTTCACTGTAGCTTAGCATAATTACATCACATACATCATTTACATACATACATACTTATTTCATGATTACAAGTGTTGACTTGTGAATACTCATTACTGTGTTCTTGAAACTCGTGAAACTCACCAACTCTAGTAGTTGACCCGTTTTAAACTGCTTTTCAGGTGTACCTAAATCGGAGTAATTTGGTGATCTGTTACTTGCCTGAAGTGTGTGGTTGATGCTATGTGAATAGAAGCAAAGGCGTTAGTAGTAAGAACGTTTAGTTAACGAACTAGTTTTGTTTGTACAACCTAGACTGTAAAACAATGATAGAACGAAGAATGTAATATAATGTAAATTAGTTTGTAATGTTTCTTTATAAACAATGTGTTGATACCAG
>NW_027498207.1:0-64012 GCF_021521415.1 Bidens hawaiensis | reverse complement strand
AAAGAACGTATTGAACAAGAGCTTCTGTGTGTCGCCATATGTGGTTATATCATCAGCTATGGATAAAATTGCAAGATTTGTTCATAGTGAATTGCTTCCTGAGCTAGTAAGGGAGCTTCTCGACATAATAGCTTCAGTGATTAATGCAAAATTAGTGGTTGAGATAGAATTCGGTATGCTTACAATTAACAAGTTGACTTGGCTAGAAGTGGCTCGGAGATATATAATGGCTTACTTGCTAATGGGAGGAAGACCTAGTTCTGCAAAGATTACTGACAGCAATAAGAGTCAACTCATTCACTGCCTGCTAAGACGGTTTGTTCTACAAGCACGAATAAATTTCCTTCTCATAATTTTCTTAGTACGAAAGCAACTGTTTTGCTTGAGGCCCGATATGGATATGGAAGCTGCACTAGCTGATGGAGCAGAAAGACATTCAATGGGAGGTCACGAGTGGAGGTCTGGTTGCTGTGCATTTGTTAAATCTGTACAATTGGTGCACTGGCCTTTCTGTTTCATTTGCCGCAACACATTCACCATTTCCTTCCTTTGTTCACATCTACGCACTTGATGCTGCTATAAAATTCGTAAAACCGCCACGACCCTCTGACGGGAAACAGCCGAGAAAAATGAAACAATCATCAGAAAAGCTAGAAAAAAATGTAACTAGCGAACCCAAAAGAGAGTTGAAAAGAACTGATATTGCATCAGATCTTTTGTTTGGCCATATTTTGTATATTAAGTCTTTTGTATTGTCATATATATTTGCGTTGTTACGTAATCGGTTTGTAATCGTCTTTTGTCTTTGGTTGTATGTTTGGGGCTAAGGCCATTGTAAACAAGCTCATTGGGCCTATTAAATAATACATTAGTTCATGAGACTTGCACTATAAATAGTGCAAGCTTCTCATGCACACAATTTTTGCCATATTTGTCTATCTTATCCATCTATCAACTCTCCCACTTTCTCTCGTCCCTGTCTAGTTTCGGCAATAACCAAACAACAACTTGATCTAAGATATCGGTTACATAGAGGTGATTTCCGCTAGTCTTTAAGGAGATTGATCCAAGAACTTAGTTGTTTGATCCCGATCATAGGACCTATAATTGGTATCAAAGCTTTTCGGCTCTACTAGTTGAGGTTCTTAAGTTACAACCATGGATTTTGGTCTTGTTTGTGTGTTTGAAGAGTGCTCTTAAAAATCAAAGGTGTTCAGGGGATAAAGCGTGTTTCGGGTTTATGAAAAGGAATTTGAAAGACTTAGAAATCGCCTCAGTGGTGCTTGTAGTTGTTAAAGTTAGGGGTGCAAATGGGCCGAGCTACTCGAGATCGGCTCGTTAAAAAGCTCGATCGAGCCGAGCTTAATCGGGCCCGAGCCCGAGCTCGAGCCTAAAAATAAGCTCGTTTAATAATCAAGCCCGAGCTTCACTTATCGAGCTCGAGCCGGCTCGCAAGCCTAAACGAGCCCGTCATTTTAATAATTTTTTAAAATATATATTTAATAATTATTAATTAATATATATAATGTTATGAAAAAATTAATAGAAATAACTCAGTAATATATATTATTTTATACATAAAGTTATATTAGAAAAAAATTATATAAAAATAATTATAATTATATAAAAAGTAGTTGATATATAGTAAACGAGCCATCCTGAGCCGAGCTCGAGTTGAAAATCTGCTCACGAGCCGAGCTCGAGCTTTGAAAATAGAGCTCGAATCGAGCCGAGCCCGAGCTCTGTGTAAGCTAAACGAGCCGAGCTCGAGCCTAGTCGAGCTTGGGCTCGGCTCGTTTGCACCCCTAGTTAAAGTGTACTTTGGTTCAAACTGTGAAAAGGGGGTATTAAAATCGTACTTAACAAATTCCTAGAAACTCTAGATTTCCTCAAAAGTTAAATCGCATCGCATTTGCTTTCATTCGCATCGCATTTGAATTTTTAATCGCATCGCATTTGGATTTCAAATCGCATCGCATTTGAAATCCGAATCGCATCGCATTTTGAAATTCAAATCGCATTGTATTTGGAAACCAAACGCATCGCATAATTGTGCGATTTGTTTTTGACTGAAATCCAATCGCATTTCTTTGTGATTTGTTTTGGCTGGATCCCATTCGCATATATGTACGATTCGTTTGACATTAACATTCTAATTGCATTTTCTGTGTGACTCGTTTGGACTTAGAGTTTTTAATCAACTTTGAGACTATTTTAGATTATAAACTGATTTATATAATGACAAACAATCCTGAGCTACTGAGGAACTGTTTGATGCGGGAGAATGAAGCAGGAACCACCACTAAACCTCCTAAAATAATGACTTTTGAAAGTAATTTTTATGATTTTAAATGAAGGTTTAAGAATTATATCAAGATGACCGATCTTGCTATTCTAAGATCCCTAGAAGTTGGTCCCCACAAACCGATGACCATGACACTTGAGGGACCTTCATAACTCCCGTTGAAGGATACGGAGATGAGGACAAGAAGTTGATTCTCGAAGATCAAAAAGATTACAGAGTCTTAAGTGTGTGTCTTTCGCATTGCACAAATTTTAAGAGACCACACTTCTCCTAAAGGACTCTGAGATGCTCTTGTTGACAAATTTGAGGGAAACTTGGAGATGAGGAACAGTAGAATGGCCATGTTGAAGGGCGACTTTTAATCATGTTCAAGGGGAAACTATTGGAAGTCTTATTGGAAGGTTTGAAAAGTTGATAACAAAAATGAAAAGTGCGGGGATTGATACCGACCTGTCAGAGATCAACTACAAGCTGCTAAATTCATTGCCTTACACGTGGAATAGCAGTGTAATCACCATTAAGCGAACAACAAATCTCAATGTCATCTCCATGCAGGACTTGATCTCTACCATAAAGTCATTTGAGATGGATGACAAACTGAGATTGAATAATCATGTGAGTTCGCTAAATCAAGCTGGGATTGCAACAAGTTCAGGAATTAGTACATCTGCTGGCAACTCATCTTACTCGACTCCTCTTATGGATGAATCCAGTATTGCACTGTTTCATGCTTTCATGGCGAGCCATGAGGTGTTGATGCAAGGAAAGCTCCTATCTCCTTCATTCAATCAAGGAGACATTACCGAGATCAACAAGAAAGATCTCAAGAAGATGGATATCAAGTATTAGATGGCCATGGTTGTTCATCGAGCTTCAAACTTCATGATAAAATACGGGAAAGACAGTTTTAGAGATCCTGATGGGAAAGGGATTGGGTTTCATAAAGACAAACTCAGATGTTACAACTGTAACGAGACTGGGCACTTTGCAAGAGAGTGCACAAACCCAACCAAACCCGCTGATGACATCAAGATCATTAAGGTCTTTGATAGTGAAAATGGAAAGAGGAGCGGAAAAAGACATGTGGGTCAAAATCCTGGTTAAGGAGTTCAAAGGATTGGGCAAGGAAATTCACGTAAAGGAAACTCAATCTCCAGAGCCCTTGTCACTCAATCCGCTACATCAACTGGACCCGATTGGGAGGACGAGCAATTCAACGAACCGGTGAACCCACTGAACTTTGCTGGGATGGTGTTCATCAATGGAAATCAAGCTGCTTCAAGCTCAACTAGGAGGAAACCCTGCCACTCCTGCAAATCCCGAGGTACACAAACAACTTTGCACTCAAGCATGTATTAACAAAGTTGAATTCTATAGAACTAATAATGCTATATTGATTAAAGAAAACTCAAGCATTAAGCATCTAAATGAAGAATATAAGAAAGCAGATAAGATAACACCACTAAAATCAAGACTCACCATGACGACATGGCTAAAATGCATGTTAAATTATTCCAATCTAACAAAGCAGTTTGTAACACCATGAAACTACCCCATCTAAGTTTGGGCTAAAAATGTCAATTCTGAAAGATAGAGAGTTAAAAATGAAATTTTCTGCTTTTAAGTTCTTCGCGCTACATGAAGCAGACAGTGAATTTACTTTGCGCTACGCGAAGTAGCGGGAACAGATATCGAGACAATGATGTTTCAAGCGATGCAAAGCAGTCCTTCGCGCTATGCGAAACCACTTAAGTAACCGGATACACGTGGCCAACCACGTGTCAATACGTGGCAAGATTGTTGTCACACCCTCAAAATCCACTAACGGAGTTTTACCGTCAGAGGGTGTGAACTGGCAGGATCGGAATCATTAGTTATAATCAAACCAAAGAAAAACGTTTAAATGAAAGTAAGTGCGGAAGCGTAAAACCTTAATTCAAAAGTTGCGTCACGCAGGACGACTTAAAACCAAATGTAACTGTTAAAATTAAGTTTGCAGAATAAAAGTGTTTTCATTAATGCATGCTCCTAAACCGCGCGCCCGCCTCGGCTACCTGAGAATAACATACTAAAAGTGTCAACACAAGGTTGGTGAGTTCACAAGTTAAATAAGATAAATCGTTTAGCGTTTTGCGTAACCTCGTTACGGCGTTTCAGTGTTGCGTAACCCCGTTATGACGTTTGAGTGTGTAACCATGTTACAGCGTTTGAGTGTGTAACCACGTTACAGCGTTTAAGTGTGTAACCACGTTACAGCGTTTAAGTGTGTAACCACGTTACAGCGTTTAAGTGTGTAACCACGTTACAGCGTTTAAGTGTGTAACCACGTTACAGCGTTTAAGTGTGTAACCACGTTACAGCGTTTAAGTGTTTTGCATTACCAGATAGTGTTATGTCAAATTATATATCGATAGGTAGCTAATCTATACAACAAGTATCGCTAAGTGGTTCGCGACCGAAGCTGACTGTTTATCAAGTGCCCGTCACCAGGTCCTCCAGACCATGGTAAGTGTTAGCCAAAATTTACACCCACTCAACCTCCAGTTGAGCTTAACGTCGGGTGGGGTTTGTCAAACCCAGTAGTACTACCCAAAAGTGACTCGCTATTCCAAATATTAACCGGTCCGATGTGTGGGACTTCAAATGTTACGTATGCCGCTTAGCCTTTACAAGTGATATATAATTTATAACAAAATCTTTCATATGCGTTTATCTTAGAAAATATGTTTATCGGAGTATGTTATCTCCCCCAAGTGAAAAACGTTTGAAAACAGTTTAAGAGTGGGGTAAGTGAACTCACTGTTTGCGAAGAATATCCGATCTAGATCACCGAGTGATGCGCGTCGTAGAAAACTCTCTAGCGTTCTAAAATAACAAAGAGATTTTCTAAGTATCGGAATGTTTAACGAGTCTCTAGACTCGGCACATAATACCTATGCACGTAACATGTTTCGTGTTTCGTTTGTGAATCGTGTGTGACTTAAACAAGTAAAATTGTGATACGATACATGAGTGAGCAATTACTTTCGTGTCACGTACTAATAATGTATATCACTAGCAATTATTCCCGTAAGGGCATTTTGGTCAACAAACAAAGACTAACTAACCATTATTCCCCATAAGGGCAATTTGGTCAATTCATGGCAATCAACTAACAACTATTTCCCGCAAGGGTATTTTGGTCAAAATACAACAATTTTATAAAAACTATCATATTTCATGCATTCCTATACAACTCAGCAGCTAGTTTCGTTATGACAGAATTTCTACTTGAAAGATTGCACTAGTTCACCGATTATAACGTCTCAATTAATTCACCAAAAATCACCACAGAAGCATACATATCTTAGGTTTCCAGAACATATTTCATCTTATTTTTATTCCACATATTTTTCTTATAATGACCAAAACATTACAGCAAACTCATATCAGTCAGATTCATGCGCAACAGAATGTTATTTACAATTCCCGTTAAACGAAAAATCCAATAAATGCAAGACCACTTGGGTTTGGTTCCTAACTCAGTGAGTCAACCTCCAGAAGTGGAACCAACCCAATTGGTCTCGTAGTTCATGAGATATAACATTTACAACATAACCTAACAGCAGGTCTAACAGCTCAGCTTTGCATCACGTTTTTGTAAAATCATAAAAGTATACTTCCACTTATCCAAAAATTACGAATTTATACTTCATAGAAACTAGACTCAACCTAGTTTACTGCAGTACCCACAATCTCAATCAATTTTCACGTTTACACTTCGTTACAGTCAGTTAAACATCGTATATACGTTCTGTCCAGAATCTGTTCACATCAAAACTCATCATAATAACAATCTATGAACTATCATGCATCCATATAACCCTCTAGACACTATAACTACTATCCATGCATATCAATCACACCATACATACAAGATTAGGGTTTTATTTGAACTCACAATCAAGGACACAACAATTAACATGCAATACTATCAAACTAGTTATCAATCATCATCAATTAAATCAAGAATCACATGAATATCATAATACCAAGAAATCAGCCATAAAGGTTTACAATTAACCCAATAAAACTAACAATTAAACATAGAGGATACATAGAATAGTTGTGTATACCTTCCTAGCACCTTAATCTTCAATCAAACTTGAAAGATCTTGATTGTGTGTGTGTGTATATTAATCGATCTCAAGGAAATAAAGGGAGGGGATGGCTGCCGATTTTTGTAGGGGAATAGGTAGGAGGTTAGGGTTTAGGTTTACCATGTATTTATAAAGGAATATGTTACACTTTGGCCCCTCAACTCCTAAGTATTACTTTTTCTAGAACATTCTATCATAACTTGCACATTAAGTTAACATCAAGTATTACTTTTTCTAGAACATTCTATCATAACTTGCACATTAAATTAACATGACAATAATATTATCACATAACACATAATCCTAACACATAATTATCACATAATTAGTGTTTTAGTGTTTTTCGTTTATTCATCAATCGTTTGCGTTTCGGTGCAAATCCCGAAAGACTACTACACATGTAGTAAGTGTTAAGCGTCATTTAAACCCTAGTTTAAATGTAATGAGGTTTGCGTTTAGATTCAATAATCTAAAGTTTGAATTGACGGAGTTGCGTTAACGGAGTTAACCTGAAATTGACGATTGTCACATCATTCCCATGTTAAAGAATTTTCGTCCCGAAAATTTGAGTCAAGTCGTGATGAGTGTCTGAAAAAGTAAGAAAAATTTTCAGTTTGTCATATCATCCCCTAGTAGAAAGAAATTTCGTCCCGAAATTTAATTCATACCTCCGGTGATTTCTGACGGTTTGCCGGGTTTCGCGTTTTTCTATGTTTGGTCAGCCCTTCAAAAAGGTGAGGATACTTTTTCATCATTTGATTCTCGCGTTCCCACGTGAACTCCGGTCCACGTCTCGAGTTCCAATGAACTTTAACAATTGGAATTTTGCTGTGCTTGAGCGTTTTGGTTTCCCAATCCAAAACCTCAACTGGTTCTTCAACGAAGCGTAACTGTTCATCAACTTGTAGTTCCTCCAAAGGGACTACTTGAGTTTCATCGGATAGGCATGTGAAAAACATTGTGTACACTACTGAGTTCTGCTGGTAAGTCCAGTCGGTACGCCACTGGACCAACGCGTTCCGTTATCCGATAAGGACCAACATATCGTGGGTTGAGTTTGTTTCGCTTTCCAAAGCGAACCACACCTTTCCAAGGTGAGACTTTGAGTAACACTCGATCGTTTACTTGAAATTCGAGAGGTTTTCGGCGCTTGTCAGCGTAACTCATTTGGCGATCACGTGCTGCTGCCATGTGGTTTCGGATTTGAACAATCTTTTCCGAAGTTTCGAGTACCAGTTCTGGACCAGTGATTTGGCTGTCACCCACCTCTGCCCAGCAGAGCGGTGATCGACACTTCCGTCCGTCTAGTGCTTCAAACGGTGCTGCGTTAATACTTGCGTGGTAGCTGTTATTATACGAAAACTCTACCAAAGGTAAGTGGGGTTCCCAACTTTTTCCGAAATCCAACACGCATGCACGCAACATGTCCTCCTGGGTCTGAATAGTCCGTTCACTTTGCCCATCCGTCTGAGGATGGTATGCTGTACTCATATCGAGACGGGTGCCCAGTGCGCTTTGCAGCGACTTCCAAAAGTGCGAGGTGAAACGAGAATCTCGATCGGAAATGATCGAGACAGGCACTCCGTGTCTAGACACCACTTCTTTCATGTATACGCGAGTCAGTCTTTCCATTTTGTCCGTTTCCTTAATTGCTAGGAAGTGTGCCGATTTAGTCAACCGGTCAACGATCACCCAGATGGTATCGCATCCCGTCGGTGTCTTAGGCAAACCCGTAATAAAGTCCATTGAGATGTGCTCCCATTTCCACATTGGGAGTTCCGGTTGTTGCAGTAGACCAGATGGTTTCTGGTATTCTATCTTGACTCTGGCACAAGTCAAGCATTTGCTCACGTAGGTGGCAATGTCGGCTTTCATGTTCGGCCACCAGTAAAGTGCCTTTAAATCATGATACATTTTATCTGAGCCAGGGTGGATAGAATATCGGGACTTATGAGCTTCGTCCATCACTAGAGTTCTCAACTCTCCGTATCGTGGAACCCAAATCCGGTTCTCAAAATATCGGACCCCGTTCGATTTGGTTTCAAGTTGTTTGTCCATGCCCCGCATGAGTTCTGATGGAAGATTATCATCTTTCAAAGCTTCAAGTTGTGCATCGCGAATCTGGTCGGGTAAGCTAGCATGAATTGTGAGTTGCAATGCTCGTACTCGTCTGGGTTTATCGGTTTCTTTTCTACTGAGTGCGTCGGCCACTACATTGGCCTTGCCAGGGTGGTACTTGATGGCACAATCATAATCCTTAAGCAACTCGACCCAACGACGCTGTCGCATGTTCAGCTCCCTTTGATCGAAGATATGCTGGAGACTCTTGTGGTCGGTGTATATGGTAAACTTGGTACCGTACAAGTGATGCCTCCATATCTTTAGGGCAAATACCACAGCTCCGAGTTCCAAATCATGAGTCGTGTAGTTCTTCTCGTGAATCCGTAGTTGTCGAGAGGCATAGGCTATAACCTTCTCGAGTTGCATCAGCACACAACCGAGACCTTGTATAGATGCGTCACAGTGTACCTCAAAATTTTCCGTTCCCTCGGGGAGGGCTAAAATAGGGGCGCTACAAAGCTTGGTTTTCAACAGTTGAAAAGCGGATTCTTGCGCGTCACCCCAGTTGTACTTAGTGCCTTTTGTGAGTCAAAGCAGTGAGGGGTTGAGCAATCTTTGAAAATCCCTCGATGAAACGCTGGTAGTAGCCGGCCAGTCCTAGGAATTGCCGCACCTCAGTCGGAGTCTTAGGTGCTTCCCAGTTTTTGATGGCCTCTACCTTACCGGGATCGACATGGATACCACTCTCGTTGATCACATGTCCTAAAAAGTGAACCTCGCGAAGCCAAAATTCACATTTCGAGAGTTTAGCATACAGTTGTTCCTTCTTCAGTAGTTCCAGAATTATCCTTAAGTGCTCTTCGTGGTCAGTCTCGTTCTTGGAATAGACGAGAATATCATCGATGAAAACAATCACGAACTTGTCGAGGTACGCCTTGCATACTCGATTCATGAGATCCATAAATACGGCTGGTGCGTTGGTTAGGCCAAAAGGCATAACTGAAAACTCGTAGTGACCATACCGTGTTCTGAAAGCCGTCTTTGAAATATCATCTTCGCGCACTCTCAGCTGGTGGTAACCGGATCGTAGATCGATCTTCGAGTAGTAACTCGATCCCTGAAGCTGGTCAAACAAATCATCAATTCGGGGTAAAGGATAACGGTTCTTGACCGTCACCTTGTTCAATTCCCGGTAGTCGATGCACATTCGGAAAGTCCCGTCTTTCTTTCGGACAAACAAGACAGGGGCTCCCCATGGCGATGAGCTAGGTCGGATAAAACCTTTATCCAACAAATCTTGCAACTGAGTGGACAACTCCTGAAGTTCCGCCGGTGCGAGTCGATACGGGGCTCGTGCTATGGGTGCTGCACCGGGTGTCAACTCGATCTGAAATTCGACTTGACGAATAGGAGGGAGTCCAGGTAAATCCTCCGGGAAAACTTCCGGGAAGTCTCGCACAACCGGTATGTCTTCAATTCGTTTCTCCTCCGCGGGTTTCTCAACAATCTGCGCCAAAATTGCCGGATGACCCTTTCGTAAATACTTCTGTGCCTTCATAAGGGTAATGACGCTGGTGGTCATGCCGCTTCTCTCGCCTCGGACCGAAATGATCTCGCCAGAAGGGGTGGTAATATGGACTATCTTATCATGACATATAATCTCCGCTCGGTTCTCGGATAACCAGTCCATGCCGACAACGACATCGAAACTACTAAGCGTAAAAGGAATAAGGTCGATGTCAAAGACATGACCTGACAGTTTCAACTTACATCCCGCAAGTATATGAGTTGTTACTACAGTTTTACCGTTAGCTAATTCAACAGGAAACTTAGCGTCTAACGGGGTTGGAGTAAGGTTTAAAAGTTGGCTAAAGGCCTTTGACACAAAACTCCTATCAGCTCCAGTGTCAAACAAAACAGAAGCAAAACAATCGTTTACAGGGAACTTACCAGACACCACATGCGGATCTCTGCGGGCTTGACCTGATCCAATCACAAACGCTCTTCCTTTGCCATTTCCTCCACCGTTACTGCCACTTCCATTACCCCTATTATTGTCATTCTGTTTCAGCTTGGGGCAATCTTTCCGGAAATGACCTTCCTGTCCACATTCAAAACATCCCTTAGTCGTCATCGGTGGCTTAGGAGCACCCTTCGCCGCAAGGTCAACTCTACATTCCTTCGCTTGGTGACCTATCTTTCCGCATCTTTGACACTTGACACGGTCACACTGACCAACATGATGATAGTTGCACCTATTGCACTTTGGATATCTCCCAGCATATCCGCTCGAACCCTGCCCGCTACCGTTGTTATTGTTGTTGTGACTTTGATTGTTAAAGCTCCGAGTGAATTCGGGCTTACGGTAGTGTTGTTGCGGTGGGAGGTTCGAGGATGAGGATCTGGTGTTGTCAAACTTCCTCTTTCCGCTGCTCGGGTTGCTGTTGCTGTTGTTGTCATTACTCGGGTTGTCACGGGCCTTAGTGGTTGAACCCCTAGGTGGTAACGCACCTTGGGCCACTGCTTGATCCGTCAGTTTGTGAGCTAACCGGATCGCTTGTTGTATCGTGGCTGGTCTGGAAGACGTCACCATGCCCTGAATCTGCGGTGCTAACCCATCAATGTACATTTCAATCCTCTTACTCGGCGGATCTACCATCCGTGGACACATCACCGCTAACTCGTGAGAACGGGTAGTGTAGGCTTCGATTTCCGAACCCACCATCTTCAATGACCAAAATTCCGACTCCAACTTTGAAATCTCCTCCCTCGGACAATACTCTTCTCGCATCAAGTCTTTGAACTCCTCTCAGTTCATAGCGTTAGCTAGTTCCAATCCAAGAATTTGCACATTTGCACATCGTCTGAGGACACCTCTGAGTGTGCCTCCTCCTCAGCCGGTTCTTCTTCAGGCTCCTCCTCGGGATCTTCCTCGGGGTCCTCCTCAGGTTCCTCTTCAGGATCTTCTTCAGGATCTGCCTCAGGCTCGGCCTCAGGCTCTGCCTCGGGTTCGGCTGCGTTCTGAGCAAGTTGCATTTGTAGGTCATCGCAACGCTCGAGTGCTATCTCGGTTCGGGTCCTTGCTTCTTGGAGTTGCTCTTGCAAGTCTATCATCTCGGCTTGCGTCTTCATCATAACCTTCGTTTGTTGCTCACTAGTCTCTTGCATTTCTTTCATTGCCGCTGCCATGCGGGCAATCTCCTCCTGAGTCTCGGTTCCGTCTTTAAACAGTCTGGAAACATTTTCTCTCGTGTAGCGCATGTAACCCACATCACGCTCCCAACAAGAAACGACAGCTGCGAGAACTCGCTCCACAGGTTCGGTTATGGGTGGTAGGGTGTTGGGATAAGCAGGGTGGTTCGGGTGAGGTAACGGGGGAACTTGTTCGCGATAGAACATACGTCTGATCATGTTAGGGTACCAATCCCAGCTAACGTCGTTTTCATAAATGCCTCCGGATAGGCGGTACCTCTTTGGTGCGGGTGTTTCGAGTTCCGGGACTACTCGGGGTGGCAATGCGGTAGGTAATTGCGGTTCCTTCCCGTGAGCATGAGTCATCAGATCGGACGATGATGAGGATGGCGTCGACATCTCTACAGGTATGCCGTGTATGCGCGCGTATGAGTGAAGGAGGTAAAGAGATAAGACAACAAAGACTACACAAACCTATGCAGTGCGTATCATTATAACATAATGGGTCGTCGCGGTTATAGTCTAGTATGCATGCAGCTTCTAGTTCGCTATAACCAATGGCTCTGATACCAATCTGTCACACCCTCAAAATCCACTAACGGAGTTTTACCGTCAGAGGGTGTGAACTGGCAGGATCGGAATCATTAGTTATAATCAAACCAAAGAAAAACGTTTAAATGAAAGTAAGTGCGGAAGCGTAAAACCTTAATTCAAAAGTTGCGTCACGCAGGACGACTTAAAACCAAATGTAACTGTTAAAATTAAGTTTGCAGAATAAAAGTGTTTTCATTAATGCATGCTCCTAAACCGCGCGCCCGCCTCGGCTACCTGAGAATAACATACTAAAAGTGTCAACACAAGGTTGGTGAGTTCACAAGTTAAATAAGATAAATCGTTTAGCGTTTTGCGTAACCTCGTTACGGCGTTTCAGTGTTGCGTAACCCCGTTATGACGTTTGAGTGTGTAACCATGTTACAGCGTTTGAGTGTGTAACCACGTTACAGCGTTTAAGTGTGTAACCACGTTACAGCGTTTAAGTGTGTAACCACGTTACAGCGTTTAAGTGTGTAACCACGTTACAGCGTTTAAGTGTGTAACCACGTTACAGCGTTTAAGTGTGTAACCACGTTACAGCGTTTAAGTGTTTTGCATTACCAGATAGTGTTATGTCAAATTATATATCGATAGGTAGCTAATCTATACAACAAGTATCGCTAAGTGGTTCGCGACCGAAGCTGACTGTTTATCAAGTGCCCGTCACCAGGTCCTCCAGACCATGGTAAGTGTTAGCCAAAATTTACACCCACTCAACCTCCAGTTGAGCTTAACGTCGGGTGGGGTTTGTCAAACCCAGTAGTACTACCCAAAAGTGACTCGCTATTCCAAATATTAACCGGTCCGATGTGTGGGACTTCAAATGTTACGTATGCCGCTTAGCCTTTACAAGTGATATATAATTTATAACAAAATCTTTCATATGCGTTTATCTTAGAAAATATGTTTATCGGAGTATGTTATCTCCCCCAAGTGAAAAACGTTTGAAAACAGTTTAAGAGTGGGGTAAGTGAACTCACTGTTTGCGAAGAATATCCGATCTAGATCACCGAGTGATGCGCGTCGTAGAAAACTCTCTAGCGTTCTAAAATAACAAAGAGATTTTCTAAGTATCGGAATGTTTAACGAGTCTCTAGACTCGGCACATAATACCTATGCACGTAACATGTTTCGTGTTTCGTTTGTGAATCGTGTGTGACTTAAACAAGTAAAATTGTGATACGATACATGAGTGAGCAATTACTTTCGTGTCACGTACTAATAATGTATATCACTAGCAATTATTCCCGTAAGGGCATTTTGGTCAACAAACAAAGACTAACTAACCATTATTCCCCATAAGGGCAATTTGGTCAATTCATGGCAATCAACTAACAACTATTTCCCGCAAGGGTATTTTGGTCAAAATACAACAATTTTATAAAAACTATCATATTTCATGCATTCCTATACAACTCAGCAGCTAGTTTCGTTATGACAGAATTTCTACTTGAAAGATTGCACTAGTTCACCGATTATAACGTCTCAATTAATTCACCAAAAATCACCACAGAAGCATACATATCTTAGGTTTCCAGAACATATTTCATCTTATTTTTATTCCACATATTTTTCTTATAATGACCAAAACATTACAGCAAACTCATATCAGTCAGATTCATGCGCAACAGAATGTTATTTACAATTCCCGTTAAACGAAAAATCCAATAAATGCAAGACCACTTGGGTTTGGTTCCTAACTCAGTGAGTCAACCTCCAGAAGTGGAACCAACCCAATTGGTCTCGTAGTTCATGAGATATAACATTTACAACATAACCTAACAGCAGGTCTAACAGCTCAGCTTTGCATCACGTTTTTGTAAAATCATAAAAGTATACTTCCACTTATCCAAAAATTACGAATTTATACTTCATAGAAACTAGACTCAACCTAGTTTACTGCAGTACCCACAATCTCAATCAATTTTCACGTTTACACTTCGTTACAGTCAGTTAAACATCGTATATACGTTCTGTCCAGAATCTGTTCACATCAAAACTCATCATAATAACAATCTATGAACTATCATGCATCCATATAACCCTCTAGACACTATAACTACTATCCATGCATATCAATCACACCATACATACAAGATTAGGGTTTTATTTGAACTCACAATCAAGGACACAACAATTAACATGCAATACTATCAAACTAGTTATCAATCATCATCAGTTAAATCAAGAATCACATGAATATCATAATACCAAGAAATCAGCCATAAAGGTTTACAATTAACCCAATAAAACTAACAATTAAACATAGAGGATACATAGAATAGTTGTGTATACCTTCCTAGCACCTTAATCTTCAATCAAACTTGAAAGATCTTGATTGTGTGTGTGTGTATATTAATCGATCTCAAGGAAATAAAGGGAGGGGATGGCTGCCGATTTTTGTAGGGGAATAGGTAGGAGGTTAGGGTTTAGGTTTACCATGTATTTATAAAGGAATATGTTACACTTTGGCCCCTCAACTCCTAAGTATTACTTTTTCTAGAACATTCTATCATAACTTGCACATTAAGTTAACATCAAGTATTACTTTTTCTAGAACATTCTATCATAACTTGCACATTAAATTAACATGACAATAATATTATCACATAACACATAATCCTAACACATAATTATCACATAATTAGTGTTTTAGTGTTTTTCGTTTATTCATCAATCGTTTGCGTTTCGGTGCAAATCCCGAAAGACTACTACACATGTAGTAAGTGTTAAGCGTCATTTAAACCCTAGTTTAAATGTAATGAGGTTTGCGTTTAGATTCAATAATCTAAAGTTTGAATTGACGGAGTTGCGTTAACGGAGTTAACCTGAAATTGACGATTGTCACATCATTCCCATGTTAAAGAATTTTCGTCCCGAAAATTTGAGTCAAGTCGTGATGAGTGTCTGAAAAAGTAAGAAAAATTTTCAGTTTGTCATAATTGTACAGGCCACGTGTCATGATGTGGCAGAATGTTGCTTCACGCGATGCCAACGGCCAAGAATTTTGTCCTTCGCGCGACGCAAAGAAGGCAAATTTCGACTATAAAAGGGGAGCTACGGGTTTGAGCTCAATTCATCCCAAAACACCTTCCATTACACACACTTAACTTAGAATTCCGTGCCCTAAGCTTCCCGGCTTTCCAACGGCTTGTTTTCTTGAAGTTTTCAAAATAACGTGCCACTTTGAGACAATAAACTAGAATTAAAAACAAGAACATTGCCGCTAGAATCAACTCAAACAGATGTATAAAACTCAAGATATGAAACTTTTAATATTTAAGCGAGTTGGTACTGTTCAGAATCCGAACTTCGATCTGGAGTCGAGTTCTGGACAGTACACTCAAAATCCAATGACAAACAAGAAAGTTTTCTAGCCCGAAAGCTAGTTTTGAACAGAAGATATAATAATTGAAAAATTACAAAAGTTGACTTTTATGCCCCTTAATAAGTCGGAATCAAATTGACCACCAAAACTCCTTCAATCAGTGAAATTGATTTAGGGCTTTTTTTTATAGTGAATAAAAACACACAAAATCATATAAGACAACTTACCCGAACGATAAATAGAACTAGGAGATAAACGAGGTCAAAGAGTCTTGAATCTTGAAAGTCAATGGAGGCTTAAAGAACTCAAAGAAACATTAAGACTTTGCCAAGGGAGGAGAGGGAATTCATGATTATCGATGTGATGGCAGATGTTTCAGTAGTTTTTAGGATTTTAATGACATATTTTGATTAAATATTAAGGGTTAAAACTTGTTTATTAGGTAAACAACTCGATTAGGAAATAAAATAACTAATTGATGATGAAATCGAGCTTAATAACCTAAAGATTTCATTTGTAATAATAGGGGAACGAATTTGGACATATTATAGCATCATATGGCTTATCTTGGGGCTTAAGTTTCTTGATTTTTGGCAAAAACAAATCCAGGTACTTCTATAAATGCGATTTTTAGCCGTTTTAAGCGATTTCAAGAGTTTCCACGAGTTGTTTGGCAAGTTTAGAAATTATGAGGATACAAAATAAGTTAAACCAGATTAAATACTAATAAATGCAAGATTTCAATAATTTGAAAGACATGAATTACATTCCCAAGCCGGGTTAAACATAAACGAACACAAATATGAAAAATCCAAGATGCTACAAATAATTCATTTTAAATGGCCAAGAAATCTGTCTTTGATAATAATAAGAAAAAATCAATTATATTTTGTCCATTGGATGTTGAACAAAACTTATATCGAAACTTCAATAAAAATAATAATCATGTCGCAACGGTATATTAGGAGTTCTATAAAGATTTTCACTATGTTGTTAGAATAACGAGAAAAGTAATGTCATCACTTTATAATTAAATTTGAGGTAGCTTTGATAAAATGTACGTTTGTGTTTCGGTTACTTGTATACTTTATACTATGGGTATGTTTGGTTGGAGGTAATAGAATGAAGGGGAATGGAATGAGAGAAGGAATGGAATGAACAAGGGAATGAAATTAAGCATTACCATTCCTTTGTCTTGTTTGGTTAATCTATTGGAATGAAATCAATTATTAATTTTTATTGTTTGGTATCCAAAAGAATTGTAGAAAATAAGTAGAAATAATAAAAAACTCCTATCTCAAAATACTTTTTAACCCCAAACCAAAAAAAAAACCTACAATGGCTACGGTGGTAGCTCCGGCGACGAAAATGGTGGCGGCGGTGGTGGTGTCGGCGGAGTTGGTGGTGCCGATGGTAGTGGTGGTGGTGGTCGTTAAGTGGTGGTATTGTTGAGAAAGTAGGTTGTAGGAGGAATGTGTCACACCCCGACTAGCACAATGCAGAAGCGTAAAACGGGAATGTAACAGACACCTCTGGTATCAACAACATTGTTTATAAAGAAACATTACAAACTAATTTACATTATATTACTTTGATATATCTTTGTGTTCAAACTAGGTGTTACAACAAAATACGTTCGTTAAACTATTCTATTCGTACTAATAACCTTGCATCTATTCACATAGCATCGAGCATGTTCCACAATAGATAGCACGACATCACTTTATTCCAACTTTGGTAATCCTGAAAAGCAGTTTAAAACGGGTCAACTACTGGAGTTGGTGAGTTTCACGATTTTCAAGAAAACAGTTATGAATATTCATAATTAAAACTTGCAATCATGATATAAGTATGTATGTATGTAAATAATATAATTATACTAAGCTACAGTGAAGCCTTGACTGTATGTGATGCGTGCATCCATTTCCTACGCTCAATCAACCACTATGGCTCCCCTTCCGCCCACAACATGCCCCGGTAGCTATGTCTAACACTACATAGCCTGTATATATAAATATGGTCATGTACAAACGGCGTTATGTGACACGGCAACCAGGCCGATTCCGTTTGGGTTTGTCAAACCAATAGTACTATTCACAAGCCATCGGCTCAAAGTTAATCACTGTGTTAGTGGGGACTTTCATGTGTTAGCACTTAGATAATTCACATCATTATAAGTTTCAGATAAGTATACGTAATCAAACATGCTTTTCACCCCAAAAGTTCGTAAAACAGTTTAGAAGTGGGGTCATGAAACTCACTGTTTAGTAGATAATCAGTAGCACGTCGGTTCGAGGTTTGTGTAACTTGTAATCACGGTTTCCTATAATCAATATTATAATAGTATTAATATTTTAATATTAATATAATCTCAATACTAAACTGGGTTGTATAACTACTCTGGGTATAGTTGGAACGCCCAGAAAGTGGCAATAGGCTTAGATTGTGATGTTGTTCAATGTCTAATACTTAAAACTGAACTTGGCTCAGATTCCCGTTTTCCCAGCTGGGCCAAGTTGCTCGTTTACGCGTCAGAAAACAGTTATGGGGAAATAATCTTGGGTAAATGTATTGGTTAATAAAATGATTAAGTTATAAAGAAAGATCACATATTGGGGTCCCGAATTAGCTACGGGGCCCGTTTCCGTTTATTCAGTTTGATTTGAGAAGAAACGCGCACAATCTATCCAGATTGTCTAGGTTTCTCATAAAAAGATTTGTTTTTACTTAATTAATCCAAAAATATGATTTTTGATCACTTTTGGCGTTTTGATAATCTCGCAGGTTCGTTAACCGCGAACTTGCCGTTTTTTATAAAAGCTGAATTTGTTTAATTTTCAAATTAGCATAATTAATTAACCATTAATCATTAAACTATGAAAATTTAGCCACTTATCAATTAAAATATGAATATTTTTATAAAAATATTTCTGGAATTATTTACTAATTTAATAATTTATAAAAATTCATTTTATCAGCTATATTTCGCCTGAAAATCGTCCGTTTATCCCAAACGATTTCCAAAAATTCCTGAATGCTCAAATTAAGTCCCAAAAATACCTGTATCAATTCCTGCATGCAATAAGCTTGTTCAATATTTTTTTCGGCCCAAATTCGGCTATAAAAATTCATACGAACGCATAAGAACAAAATACCCTTAAGCTTCTCCAAATGATCCCAAAATTCATATGTGATCAAAATACATCAAATCTGAGTTCCCCACAAAATTTCATAATTTTTCAAGCATTTTAACTATTTTTGCCAAATAAACGCCTTAATTCGGTAATAAATTCGCCAAATATTCTCGGATGGTCGAAAAATTACCAAATTTGAACAGGGACTCAATGATATGGTCCCTGATGTCCCTGAAAAATTTCAAGGCCTAACAATATGCACATCACAATCTTAACCTAAACAGCCCGTAAGCGAGTGTTTCGGCATTACCTTAGCGGTTTAGGTTCGTTTTCGCCCTTCTAATCAAGTTTTCGGGTTCTTGTGCTTCTATGCAGGCTAGGTACAGGTCCTATATCACAAACCAAGCAAGTTTCATCAACACAACAGCCCCTTAACTTAGGGTTTCGGCTAGGTTATAAAACCGAACTTTTGAACCGTAAAAACGCCGTTTAAACCCTCTAATCCGTGTTTATGGCCAAAAAAGAGTATGATTATGATTCCTAACCATGTGTATGATCAAAACATGTTTTTGGACCATTTTTAGGATTTTTGCATGGTTAGGAATGATTTTTAGTAACCAAACTATGTTTATTTATGATTAAACATGATTAACAAGTTGAAAAATTGATTAAAATGAAGAATATTACCAAGGGTTTTGCTAGAAAGTGATAGAACAGGTCCTAAGCAGCTGTTCTTGATTGATATTTTGTTGAACTAACTTAAGTGTGAAGCTAAGGAATTTATATAATGAAAAGAGGTCTTGGTATTTTTTTTGCTGCCGGAATTTTTTAAAGGTCTGCTTGGGCCTAATTTGGCCCAATGGCCTTGATTTGCAAGCCCAAACATGAAATGCCAAGTCCAACTTTATTTCGTGTTCGGTTTTTGGTGC
This sequence comes from Bidens hawaiensis, assembly GCF_021521415.1. Lineage (NCBI taxonomy): Eukaryota > Viridiplantae > Streptophyta > Magnoliopsida > Asterales > Asteraceae > Bidens > Bidens hawaiensis. The sequence continues at coordinate 44,330 of NW_027498207.1, read as the reverse complement.
GAAAAATATATCGGGTATGACAAACAGCGCGAAAACGAGTGTTTTTCGGCTATTTTTATGTAAATTTATAAAAACATACTATATGTTTGTAAAAATCGAAAATATTTTCACGGATCGCTTAAAATATTTCAAATAAGTGTCTGGTAAGTCTTTTTCGGCTTAACGGATGATACAATGCTTGGTTTTGTAACTATCTTTCGCGTTTAAATCTATAGCGGGTAGTTAAACGAGCATGTTTTCGTTTAACTTGTTTGCTATCGAACTAAGGCCATATTACTAATATTTTAGCATATATTAAACGTATATCACTTATAGATGCCCCCCGGGATATCTGGGTCATAACCTGACCCGTTTGGTTAATCATTTGTTTGTTGCGCAAAAAGCGTTTATTTGCTTAATCGATAAATACGTACTGAGGGGTACCTTGTTTTGGCTCAAATGTCACAGAATGGAATAAAAAAAAAGAAGGGGGGTGGGAAGGAATGGTTTTGATGGAATGAGATTCCATGTGTAATAGATGATTACATTCCATTGAGCAACCAAACACCACTTTTTTCATTTCCACGTAATGAATCATTCCATTCCTACTGTCATTCATGCATACCAAACATTACCTATGTGTTTTGGAGGGGCTTTACGTCACTACCGCGTATACGGAAGGGGATTGAATAATTAACTAAGCCATCAAATGAGTGTAAACATTATTTAAAAGAAAAAAAAGAGAAATAAAAGAAAATATGTGATTGGTTGGTTTACTAGTGCCTGCCACCATTATGTCTAGCACCTATCAATTCCTTGGCACTTTATTTGACTTGTGTGTAATGGTGTTCATCAAGTTAAATGATGATGTGTCATGATGGTGGCATTCTTGGAGTCTCTACAACACATAGTCTTACTGCTCATAACTCAATTTTGAGAGAAAAAACCAAAATCAAGACAGATAAAATGGATACGTTGTAACGACATACCCACAATTTTATAAAATATATCGTATTTTAAATCTCAGGAAAAACAACATATGTTTGAAATTAATTAAATAATAAAATAATAAAAAGACAAAATAGCAAAACTAGTCCTTTATATTAGTTATGCAGTCAATCTCAGTGGTATATCGGTTATCGGTCCTCATGTGAAATATCGGTTAGATATCGGTACCGATAATATCGGCAATATTGACCGATATTTGGCCGATATTGACCAACATTTGACCGATATTCCCAATATCAGCATTTTAAGTCTTAATTTTCAATTTTTAGTGTTTAATGATGGTATTTTAAGTATTAATCGTTCCTACTTGCTATAGTTGTTAGTGTTGCAAAAGATTAATTTGTTAATACGAGAAGAATATACTGAATTATTGGTGTTAAAGTGCTATATATATAAATTCTGCATGATATTAAAATTACCGATATCCCACCGATATCTCACTGCAATAACCGATATCTCAAATACCGGTCCTCGGCCGATATATGTTATTTTTCCTCATTAACTGCTTAGTATGCTAGCATGTTTTTTCATTAGATGTCTTTTGGCGAAAGAGACGGTAGAAAACATCCTTTATGCTTAAAAACTATACACATTATGTCCTTGGACGCTAACTCCGTTAAATCTGATCAAATGAACCCCACTTTGAGGCAATGGTGTTTTTTCTCATCCCTCATTCGTTTCCCCTTATTTAATAATAAAAAAAAGACATATGTAACATTTCAAAATTTATAAAAAAAGCCCAATTATCTTCTTTCTCTCTAAACAAATTCTCTGAACTGTGAAGAGTTCGATGAACCAAAACACTACTACTTTGTAGCCACCACCACCACCACTGTCAGGTTGCCACCACTACCACCACCTAAGACCACCGCTAAATAACCCAACCCCGATCTCTAACCTCTCCGGCAATCACAATCTTCGCAACTAATACTATATTCCCCCGCCCTAACCTCTGGCAACTTTCACCACCATCATCTCCGCAACCATCATTGTCTGTCTCTCCACCATCTCAACTTGTTTCAGATCTAAGAACGAGTGGTTGAAAAAGGGGGTTCAGATCTGAGAATGGGGTTTCAGATCTGAGAGTTAGTTCCTTGGGTTGAAGAGATGATGAAATTTGGGGAAAATTATAAATTAGGGTTTTGGATAGGGGAAGAAGGAGACACGATGGTTGCCTTGACGGTGGTAGCCATAGTGGTGGTGGTGACGACGGTGTCTATGAGGAGAGGGGGTTTAGGTGGGTGGGCAGGTGAGGGCTGATTTGCGGGGTAAGGTGGTGCTTGTTGGTGATTAGTGGTGTTGGAGAGGATTGAGAGAAGGTGGTGGTTACAGCAGGTGGTGGTGATTGTGATTTAGAGAAGATGGAGATGGAGGGAGAGAGAGAGACAGAGTGTATTTTATATGTTCTTGATTTTTAGTTTTGATTATTAAATTATTTATAAAATTACAAACCTACCCTCATGTGTCTAGAACATGACCGGAATTAATAAAAAATATTAACGGGTTAGTGTCAAAGGACGTAACGTGATAGAGTTTGTAAGCATAAAGGATGTTTTTTTGTCATTTCTTTCGCCAAAGGACATCCAATGAAAAAACGTGTAAACATAAAGGACTAGTTTTGCTATTTTGTCTAATAAAAATTCCCTGGCTTCATTGAAAAGAGGGTATAAGAGAGATGTTTGACCTGACGAAACACTAATTTGTAATTGTTCTATCTTTTAGTAGTTAGATACACGTTGATTGGATTCAATTTTTTTAATAAATCAATCAATTGCAACAAAATAAGTAAATATAACTAGGATATCACATAAGGCAACACTGCCATCACATAACTCATATGATTATGATTAAATGTTTTTCTCTACCATAGCTCATCTCATCAAGTACAGATTTAGACTTATTGTGAATCGTACTCTAAGGTGTATTCTGGGTGATAAGTGTTATTGATCATCAAACTCTTATTATGAAATTATACAAGTGAGAACTATGGATGAGTTAGGGCTTGAAAGTGGAATGTCCCATACTTGATTCTTAGCAGAGCTCAAGCTAACTATCAAGTTGGGGTCCTTTAATATATTTTTTTTCATACAAACCTTCCTCCTTTATCCGGGCTTGGGATAGGAATATAAACTAATAACTTTATAGTTGGCGGAGTTAATTTTTATTTTAAGTTATATCTTCTGTACGTAAAAACAAATGTTTACATAAAGTTTACATCTCTAGCTTTAGTTGATGCAAAATTATTAATAAAATAATCATACTCAATTTATGTTCATTGAAGTCAACAAGTCACTTCAGTTTCTTAAATAAATTCTAAAGCTAATATTGATGACCGTCGTTTTAGTCATGCAAAAATCTAAATAAACTATATAGATTGAGTAAGCAGGGTATCGTATCAACGAGGAGCATGTGATCAGCGTTACAAAATTTGTTTGATTATTTACTCTAATATTAACTAACTAAGGTGGACAAACGATGCCAAACAAAAATTGAAAGATTGATTTTAAAAACAATATAAGGAAAATGCAACCTCCTCTGGATTTCAGGTTCTAGGTTTCACACAAAACTCGTTTGATTAATTGGACACCACATATACATGGCGTTGGAAAGTAGTTAAAGTAGCTATTGAGATAGGCTTTTGTCATCAAACCTAATACAACTCAATTACCCGGTCCACTAGTATCAAGTCAACCCCTTTTAGTCACCCAACCCGCTTCTAGGTTTTGTCATCAACCGAACGTGGTTGTAAAGAAAGAACTCAAAACACCAACAAACTGTTTAATTAACTAATACTTCAATTTGTTAAATGTTTGTCATCACATAAACAAATCCAATACATAAATAAAACAAGGTTAAATGTTTGACCTAAACGAACCATTCACCCAGAGTAGATCACGAGTGGACTAGCCTTGCATCTAACGACTTTTTCTTCTCGATTCACGTGTATGGCAGCCAACGGCTGCCGCCTTCTTGCACTCTGCCCAAATGCCCTTCGTTACACTCCTCGCACGTGAGGATTCCCAAAAAAAATCATCATCTCACGTGGGCTTTCCCCTTGTTATGCTAGGCCCACATATTTGACTATTATTATTATTATCCCATGTATTTATTTGTGAGTAAACACAAGCATACACCATCTGTTTACAAATCAAAACAAATATATATTTAATTGATATTATATTTATTCTCACTAAACTCTTTTAACATCTTTTGTTTTCGTTTAGCATCCATGTGGGATTCCATATATTATCATTTTCTTTATTTTCTTTTATATTAATGCCTCATAACAATTATATAAAGACTTGGTGGAGATTTACATAAACCTTCGACATATATTTAACTTTGTAAAATCAAGTTATATCATCATTTTTGCTCTTTATCTCTGTAACTTACACAATATAAAAATAACTCGTAATTGCATTCCAACAAATATTTAAACTAAAAATGTAATATTATTAACATTTAGTCACAACTAAACACCCACACATCACATATGCAGATGAGCCGTGAGTAATAAAATTGATAAAAAAATAAAAAGGACGCAATGAGATATTAATTATTGGTTAAAAATGTAATACATTAATTTGATTCTAAAAATATGAGGCCTTAATAAATGTGTAGGCCCTAGCTTGGGTCACCAAAGCACTTGGGCTGACACCACACTTGACACCACACTGATTCTCAACATATATAATATATGGCAATTGTTACATTGAAAACTACTTATCTATTACAAAGTAAACTAAACTACTAATGGGTATTGTAAGCATCTACACCAGAGTTGATTCTCAGCATCATATATGATAATCCGTGTGTAGGTCCCGAGACTGGATCTAACGACTATTCTTGAATCAATCTAACTTAGTGCTTAGTGGAAATCACACTAAGTACCCTAGATCTCGTATCTTCCTTTGAGTTTATTATTTTCAGTTTTTGAGAGAGAGAAAGAGAACAAGAGTTGTTGGATGAATGAGATTATTGTCAAAAAGCTTGTATGTTGCATGTCCATGCCTTCTATTTATAGGGAGAGCATGGCATGCAACCTATCCATTATTAATGGCCCAATGGGCTTTTGTTTACAATGGCCTCGGGACCGACACATGAGATACAAAGACGATATACATACAGAGATAAACAATACAAAAGACTATAAATACACAAAATATGACCCAACAATCTCCCTATAGTCTTTAGTATTGCTGATCGTCTTCGTCTCTAGTCGGTCTCATACTCTAGAGCGCCGTCTTCAGGTAGGGGAAGTTCAACAAGTTTGCGCATGAACTTGTTGAAGGCTTCAACTATCTTATCGGTGTTCTGTTTCCCGTGATCCTCTAGAGTGGGCAAAGGAGAGTTGTAAAGTCTCAAAATATCCTACTTGCTGAGGCCCACATGTTCGTCAAATACGCACAAAGGATGCATGCTTTGACAATGGATCACGGCTTCACCCGTATCGTTGTCGAACTCCCAGCAAAGGATGTCGTGGATGAGATTCGGCTCGAACGGTTCTCCATGGTAGACCTCATGACCTTCCTTGGACATCTTGTATCTCCATGAAATTTTGCGCTTCAGACCCTTATTCAAGTGGAAGTTGGCGTAGTGGCGCTTTGATTCTCGATCTACGTGGCGCTTGAACCAACCATCCAACTTCTTTTCACCAACACCACCTACGGCCCATTTGAAGTAGTTCATGTCGAGCTGGCAGAGAATGCATCTTAGTTGAGTGCATGTAAGTGAGGTCCCGTTCACCCTTCGCAACGCCCACAAATCGCTATCCACGTGGTACTTGGCATAAGCGATGAGTGCATCATCGTGGTATGGGTAGTTGCGGCAGCGTGTACTTCCACGACTGGTCACGCAGTGCCACTTTTTCTTTCGCGGTTTTGGCAATGGTGACGAGTCTACTGCAAGGGCGAGCACGGGTTCAGCTTTAGGAACGGGAGTTGAATCTCTGATTTCTTCTGAAGGTGTATCGGGACGAGGAGAGTAGTTGATTCCATCGTCCTCCTCTGAGATCCCCTCTTTTTCTGGAGACGAGATAACACCTGCAAATTCACCTGTATAAAATAACTCATTAAAAACATCCTCCAGTGTAGCGTCTCGATCCCTCACTCCTTTTGAATCCTCAGTAGTACACGGGTCTTCGTGTGGCTCATCTTCACGTGGAGCGGTTTGTGTGTCCGCTCCTCCACCACCTCCTACTCCGGCACCGACATTTCCTCTTTCTCCACCATCTCCTTCATCATCATCGTCATCATTGTCTTCATCAAAGCTATCGTGCACATTATCTTCATCATCGTCATCGTTATCTTCCTCCTCCTCCCCCTCCACTATGGTTATGGTAGAAGACGCTCCAACCTCCGGAGGGACAGAAACGGTTCCCACATTGCTTGAGGCTCCACCAACATGTGGTACAATCACACCCATAGTTGCTTCGCCCTCAGAAGCCACCGCCGTCTCAATTTCGACTGCAACACTTGGACCAGCAAATGGTTGCTGTCCTTGAGTGTGCGTCCCCTGACCCAGTCTCTTCCAACTTCCAAACAGAGAATCAAGATAGTCCTCGAGTGTGTTAAAATCATCATCACGCATACCATAGCTCTGAGGCCGCTTGATATTTCCTTGCCATCTCTTCATTAATCTTCCGTTGTAGCTCATTCAGACGATACTTGGTGGCAATCTTTGTCTTCAGGGCCTCAATCTCGGTTCGAAAAGTAGCATACTCATAAATGAGCATACCGATAGATTGAGAGGTCCCTTTTCGGCTCTCTAACATTTTAACTCAAGCATTAGTAGCTTCCTGCTCAATAAACCATTGTCAACTACCGTCTTCAAATTTTCATCTAGTCTCTTTTCAAAACTAAGGCAGATGGCAAGGTTCCCTCCAAGGTCATCACCCTATCCCCGACCTTTGATCCCTCCTCCCGATGACTAGCGAGTAACAGTGATTGATCATTCGGCAACTTTGGTTGACTGTAAACTCGCTTTTGGAGGGTCTCTATCCACCCTCTTTGACTCTCAATCAGAGCCTTATCCAGATCTCTCTCCTCCTCTGTCTTGGCTATGCGAGCCAATAACCTCATCTTCTCTTTCCCAGCCTCCAACTCTTTCTTCTTTTGTGCCTTCACATACTCCAACAACACATGCTCTCACTCAGCCTGTTTGGTGTTTGATTCCTCCAATGCGACGATCCTATCAAGGATCGGGTCGGTGTATACTGGAGACTTTTTGTATTTCACGCTTGATAGGGGTTTAGGTGTGAATAATGTTGGTTTGGAAACGGTAGGGGGTGTGTCTGACTGGATAAGTAGGGTTGTGGGTTGTAAATATAAGGTTATAGATTGGGTAGGAAGTGGTGAGGTTAGGGTTAATGCAGGATTATTGGTTGGTCTGGGGTTGTAGATTCTGGTTGGGTTATGGTGGAGGTTTGAGTGGTTCAGGCCGAGGGTGAGGTTGTGAATGTTTCGGACCAGAAGGTTGTGGTTCTCAAAGTTGATGTAAATGTAGGTGATTTTGTAATGTTCTCGTTTCAGTAAATAAATAAATAAGTGAATAAAGTAGTTCGAGTTATTTTAGTTATCGTGTCGTGAGACATCAATTAAATTAATTAAATAATATGTAGAAATTGGATAATGATAAGAGAGGTCAATGGACTTGAGAAAGATTTGGGCCTAAAAGCCTTTGGGCTTTTCCTATTTAAACCCCTAAAATCCTAAATCATCCTTATCCTTATCATTCCAACATCATCATTCTCCAATCATTGTACACACATCCATACACACACAAATCTCCTGAATACAAACATTCTAAATCCAACTCCATTTAATCAAGATCTAACCTTCAAGGTACGTTTAGAATTAATATTCATTTATCTTTCTCATCTCGTTTCTACCTTAAGATTTATAACAAATAAAGAACCAAAATCTGAAAGTTTGCAATCGGGTCGAACCGACATAAACGCACCTAATAAACGAGTTTCAAACAAATCATAATAACAATATCATGGGTTTGGTCAAATACAAATAATAATAATAACAATCCGGTGTAAACGGGATTCAACCCAGACCCGATTGATAACGGAACCTGAATCTGAACCATAGTTTCTTGTTCTCTATGACGGCCACCAACAGCCCGACCTGTGACCGGAATCTGAGTTCCGGTAAGGCACGACTCCGGTGAACAGTAAGTATGTATGAGTTTAAGCCCAGATCTGAAACCTTAAGAAACCCCTGTGCGAAAGACCGACGATGCGAAATTTCTGTGCAAAAACTGACAAGCGAATCCCATGCGATGCGAGGTTCCGGCTATGCAAAATCCGAAGCGAAACTTCTATGCGAACCGTCTGTGTTCGCATCCCGTGGAAGATCTACACTCAGGGACAATCCAGCCTTACACCCAGTCGTGGTGGCCGCCGGTGGCCTTGAGGGGTGGCAGCGAGCAAGAGGGTGAAGAAGAAGGAGGCATGATGAAGGGGGTGGTGGTCTGGAATCCGATGATAAAGTTAGGGTTGGGGTGGGTACTTGGTAAGTGTTATATAATAATAATAATAATACTATAACATTAATAAAGAGTAATATGGATTCAAGGACTTAAACGAGACCCGAACCGGAGACCCGACTCGCTTAGAACCCGCAAACCGCCTCAACTAAAAGAACGCGGTAAAAAGGTAAACCGAGCAACCAACTTGTTATGGAATGAATTTATTAACGAGTATTAACTTATAATATATATATATATATATATATATATATATATATATATGCGTGTGTGTGTGTGACAATAATGGATATGAATATGAGAACTTAAACCAAGCAAAATTTGAATATAAACCCGTCGCGAACCTGAACTCGCTTAAGGAAACGGTGACTTAGAAACGCATTACGAATGTGAACTAATAATAATTAAATAAGTACAATAATAAATATATGTATATACAATAATAATAAATATCGTTAAGGACGTAAGCTAACGAAGTCGGTTCGTTAATTAAACGAGGTTAAGTGCAATAAACTAATACGATCATTTTAAGAAGGTTATATGTTTGGTTCCGTTAACTTAAAAGTTAACTCCGTTAACTTTAGAAATGAATGACAAGAGATTATAGAGGATTAATACGTGTACTTATTAAACAGTTAGCCGCGCACAACTCAGGAAGAGAATTACTATTAACGGTGAACATAATAGGATGCAGGTGAGTTCTAGCCCCTTTCTCTGTGACGTTTTTCGGGGCTGTGTGCGTACTTCTATGTGATAGTTAATACACTTATCCTAAGTGATAAGTGTAGGATATGTGTATGATTATTTATTTACTGTTATTATTAATCGTTGTACGATTGTATATAAATATAATTATTATATATGCAATTGAAAGATGTGTAAAGTATGCACATCTGATAGGAAACATAAGAAGTAATGTATGGATGAGTGACGGGACATGTATGGTTGTATGGTTAAATGAGACAAATGGACCAGACCCTATTAATATCTTGGATAGAAGGGACCAGACCCTAATAATATCTGAGATTGTGATAGAGGGACTAGACCCTAATAATATCTGAAATTGTGATAGAGGGATCAGACCCAAATAATATCTGAGATAGTAGGGATCATACACTAATAATATTTGAGATTAGAGGGACCTGACCCTAGTAATATTTGGGATAGAAGGGATCAGACCCTTGAAAATATCTGAGATTGAGGGACCAGACCCCGATAATATCCGAGATAGTAGAAGTAGGACAGTTACGGTATGCCATAGGAAATTAGGAAAGAAAGTGTGTAAATACATATGCATGTAAAGTATATATGAATGAGTAATAGCAGGTAAAGTACAAAATACGTATCTCCGAACGCGTATAAGTATGGACGTGAATGTATTGTATGTTAATTGATTAACTAGAACTCACTCAGTGTAGCTGACTTTTATTATGCACACAGGTGAGTAGGATGAGATAGGTTGCATGAGGGGGACACGTGGCAAATAAAAGAAGACTGGAATCAAAGAAAAGAAGAGTCACGTGTTATTTCTGTTTAATGTTTGGAACTTATGTTATTCCTATTTAAGACAAAGTATTTATGTTATGTAATATTGGTTGACTTTTATTCTGTGAAATGTTTTAATTAACTCTGATTTTCCGAATTATGTGTATGAGTAAATCCAACCACTGAGAAAGTAGGGTTCTCGGGAACGGGGCCTTGCAAATTTGAATGGTGAGGAAGTGGTTGGGTTAGGTGAAATAGGTTGGTCAGTTTGTGTTGTGGTTATGGGTGGGGATAGTGAGGTTTGTGCAATTGGTTGTGGTGGTGATGGTGGAAGGTTTTTGAGTAAGGTGGGTAATGGTTGGTCTTGTTTGGTAGGTGACATTTCGGGAGATGAGATAGGTGAGTCATGTAGCAAGGTCTTTGGTTGTTTGGATTTGGTTTTGGTTTTAGATTTTGTTTTAGCTTTGGGTTTGGTGTAGATGGGGTTTTGTACTTGTTTAGCTTTAAGGCCAGGTAGGGTTGGGTTAAGGTGGTTGGTGAGGCTGTGCGTGGGTCAGGTAGGGTAGAGGGTTTACTTGTGCCAGGGAATCTTGATGACCAGTGTTGGCATCTTCTTGGAGTCCCCGACCTTTCTCAAATGCTTCAGTAGCTGCTCCTCTTCTTCCTTAGTCTGCTGGGAAGGCCCACCAGCAGAAGGCTTGCTCGTGGCCTTCTGCTTCTTCGTGTCGTGCCTCTTTTTCGTTCTCTTTTCCGGCTCTTCCTCACTTTCCTTCTCCTCAACTTCCATACCAACAATCTCCCACTTTCTTCCATACCGTCTGCTTGATCATCTTCACATGATAAGGCTCGGACGGATGCAGCTCATTACCCTTCTCATCAAACTCCACGGCATACTCGGGTCTCAAAGTTTCTGGCATCATATCATCCAACAACATTTGGACGAACTTGGGACACATCATCGTGTGTTGTTGGTTGAGGCTTTTGCAATCACACACAAGAAGATCAGCCTTGAATAGTTAAAATGAACCTTGTATGTCATCGGGGCCATCACTCCCACCCAGTCTATCCTAAGGCTATCGAATCCGCCTTTTAGAATAGACAAACAGTGCACCCCGATGTGAAACAGTAATCTCCAATAGGGTGGGAGGTGCCTCTTCTCCAAAGTCTTCCACACTATGTCGTATCCCATCTCTTCCACAAATGTCTTCAATACAGCACGATTACCGTTTTCAAAATGATGATCTGAGGCATCCTTTGATGTTGAGCCCGTCTGATATCTTCTTCCTTGATTGTTAAGCTCTTCCCGACAACTTTTTTAGTACGTAAGAGACATCGAGTCCTTTGAGCCCTTTGCATTTTCCTAGAACTCCTTTACCAAGCATGTATGAATAGTCGGGTTAGCTATAATAGCGTGTACCAATGGAGTTTGGTTAAGTCCCTTGATCATTGAAGTGAACACCTTATACTTTTTCTTCTTTGGCAAGTCAAGAGGACAATATAGATTAGGTTGCTAAAATTAAACACAAAGATCATTAGAATCATCATTATAATTGTAAACCAAAAATAAGTTATAGTAACCATAAACATTATATATACAAGATATATTACTAATTTTAGTTAATTAATTGTTTTCAGTATTTAGTTAATTGATTTTTCTTATATTATAGTGACTTATCAATTTTATAGGTTTATAAATGGCTATAGTAGGTTAACGGTCGATATAGTCCAAAATTCCAAAATCTGTGAAAATTTGTTAATGTGTAAACAAATCACATCGCATGGTCAGAGAAATCGCACTGCATAGATTTTATGTCGCATCGCATGAATCACGCGATGCGATTCAAAATGATAGATCAGTCGCATGTTCGTATCACATGAGTTATGCGATATTCCTGTAGCATCGCATGAATCATGCAATGCGATTCGAATCCCATGCGACTGTATTTTTCTTATGCGATTTGTTTTCCATTTTCGACCGATGCGACTGAAAAGTCCTTGTATCTAAAAATCTCTCTTTTCTTCTTTGGACATGGTCGCCTAGACCTGAATTGCAGATCTATATATTTTGGTAGCCAAACTATAACCAGAACCAGGTCAATCGAACTCAAGAAAGTCCGATAAACCCAAAAACTCAAACAAACTGTACAATTCTGAACCTAAAAATACAGTAATGATGATATTTGAGGTCTATGGTGTTCAATAACAACAACAACAACAACGAGAATCTTCATTACGAATCACAATAGAAACCCTAGATCCTGACTGACGGTTTATATGAACCATAGATTAGATCATGAACAAGAACATGGATGACAAAGAGATGATGTTATGATGTTATACCGCGGGAGATGGATCAACGATGATCAATCTGGTATGATAACAAAGGCTGATTGATTGTCTGGATAACAAGGTGTTCTTAGGGTTTAGAGAGAGGATGAGAATGTTTGAAAAAATGTGTGAAGTAAATGAAAAATATTTTGGGTTAAACCCTTATATAGGGTCAGCCTATCTTGTGATAGGATCAAAACATCTCGAGTTTTAAACGAATTTCCACTCTCAACCCTCGTTCTTTGAAAATAACATATTTAAACCCGAAAAATATTCACACACCGAATCCAAACACTAGGTTATATACAAGATTTGCTTTGTCGGTCCTAACGTTAACAACATTTGCATAATCCATCTCTTAGTAAAAACAAAGTAAAATAAAGAAAAATAGACTTTAAATAAAATAAAGTAAAAATAAAATAAAAATAAAATTAAAATTAAAATGAAATTAAAATAGATAAAAATTACCTTAAATGAATATTTTAGTCAAAAACAAAATAAAACAAACGAAAATGAAAATAAAAATAAAATAAATTAAAAGCAAAAGGAGTAAATATGAAATTAATATTATAATAATTTACGTAATTTCTAAATTATCATATTTTTGTAAGAAAGTTCACGACATGAAATCATATTGATTTATAACGTCCTAAATCGTGTTTCCATTTTGATATTATTGTGCCAAAAATCCAAAGTCGACTGTAGATATTGTCCACTTTTACAACCTGACAAGTGTTTTGATGTCAATGAGATACGTTAAGGTGTGATTAAGGCACAATGCTTGTATGGTCCCCACTTAATTAGACATGCTATTGATTCCATCATACATCGGGCATAGTTTGTGTTCACATTTCACCTCAAGTTGACTTCAACCTTTCTTATTTGATCACAATTCGCTTATTGACACTTTGGACAGTTTATTTTGGACATTTGACTTTATCTAGAAAGATTAAAATAAAGCAGAAGTTCAGGGCCTTAACCATCAGGTCAGATAATACCATATTATCGCGCAGAGAAAGTCCAAGGCTTGAACAAAAGAAAGAAAGCAAAACAAAGCAGAAGACTCAGGGCCTTAACATTCAGGTCGGATAATATCATACTATCGCGCAGAGAAAGTCCAAGGCTTCAATCAAATAAATTAGAAGTTAAAAATCCTAGGATAGATAACTTTTCAGTTTTGTTTTTCTTTTCTATTTCCTTTATGACTTCTTTTCGTTCTATTTTCTTGACAACTTTCTTGACTCTACAAAAATTAAAATTGACGTTGACTTCATAAGACAACTGTGATTAGGTAAAGAGAGGCTTGGGTATGACATGTTATTTACATTTTAGCTTTCATTGATATGACTTTATTGGAGTCATGAAACAACTTCAAGAATGTATAGCCACTAGCATAGGCAGATATTTATGTTTATATCACATAACACTTACTTGTTTTTCAAGCCTATCTACACATCAGACGATGATTTTGTTGGCTTTTGATATACTCTTTTCACGCGCTAGGATCATCAAAATCAATGTACTATCATTTTCCAAAGGTCGGATCAATTTCTCAATATTTGAATATTTTATTTATCCGACTCCCTCTAAACAGGAGCTTCCTCTAAACGAAGCAATCTCTTTTTAGAATATTTTTTGATTTTCTAAAACGAACGTAAAATCTTTTTGGTAAATCAAATTTTTTGCTTTTGCTTTTCTTTAAAATAAATTTAAAATCTTTTAAGTGAGTTAAAGTTAACTTAATTTTCTCCCTCTAAAATTATGATATATTTTAAAAATATTTACAATTTTTAAAATAAAAGATAAAATTTACTCAAAAGAAACCATGCCAAGTGATTCTTTAAGATATAGAAATATGGCAAAATCAAAAGCTTTTGTAAAGAGATCAGACAAGTTGTAACCTGACGTTGACTTTGTATCAAGATTGCATCCCCTGTAATCACTGTCGATATATGCATGCAACACCAAATGAGGCTCTTTCGGATACCACAAACCCAATCGAGGCTTTCCTTTAAGATATCGTAAGATACGTTTGACTGCGATCATGTGAGATTCTTTTGGATCCAACTGATATCTTGCACACTGACAAACAGGAAACATGATGTTCGGTCAAGCTGCTTGTAGTGAGATACATTAGGGTGTCGATAATGGACCTGTAAAGCTTTCCCAATGGATCGAGCTAGGACAGGTCGAGCAACAATCGGTATCATAAATGTATATGCATCCTTAAACCCAAATTTCTGAACAATGTCTTGGACGTATTTTTCTTGATGTATCAAAATCCTGTCCGTCATCAACTTGCAAGCCCAAGAAGAATGTCATCTCGCCCAAAGAACTTATTTCAAACCAACGCTGCATAACCTCAGAGAACTCTTGCAAAGTTTATCATTCGTTGATCTAAAGATTATGTCTTCAACATACACTTGGACCAGGATCAGATCATCACGCACCTTCTTAACAAAGAGTGTCTGATCAATGACAATGGCCTCTTCTATAGCGATTCTTCAATAAGTGTTCAGCAAGAGTAGTATACCATGCATGGGGTGCTTGGTGAAGGCCATATAGAGCTTTGTCAAGTCAGTAGACGTATTCAGGATGATCGGGATCCTTAACACATGGTGGTTGCTTAATGTAGATTTCTTCTTTTACCTTCCCGTACAAGAAAGTGGTCTTCACATCTATATGATATAATTTGAAGTTCATATATAAGGCATAGGCTAAAAAATACGAATTGCTTCCAGCCTAGCCACAGGAGCATAAACTTCATCGTAATCAAGTCCTTCACGTTGCGAGAAGCATTGTACAACAAGCCTGGCTTTATTCCTTATAATCACACCTTGTCATCTTTCTTATTCCTGAACACCCATCTTGTTCCAATCGGTTTCTTGTTCACAGGCTTCTTGACCAACCTCCAAACGCTTAGTTTCTTAAACTGTAGCAGCTCTTCTTGCATTTCTTCGACCCAGGAGTTCTCTCTCATAGCCACTTTGTAATCCTTGGGTTCAACCTGCGAAATAAAACAAGCAAAAAGACATCTGTTAATTGTACCAGACATGCTGCGGGTTTGGATGCCGTTAGAGGGATCTCCTTTGATGTTCTCAGTCTGGTGAGTCCTATGAATTGCCATTTGAGGAATCGGATCGACTGGTTCGATTGGAGTGGCTTGTATCTCCACAGATAAGCTTTCTAGGGGATGGAAAATGTCAGACGCATTGATGGGAACATCACTAGGTGGTTGAATGGATTCTGGGTGGTCAACCACATGCTCTTGATCAATGGGTCCATCCCATAGATTTTCATAAAACGGAACAACAATGGCTTGAATTGGAGTAGAGTCTGTGTTGTCAAAAGTAGTGGTAGGAACATTATCTGCAGCAATCTATTCGGCAGTGACCTGAATATTATCTGAAGAAGGAGGTGTGGGAATAGACTCAACCACACTAGGTTCTGCCTGAGGATTCGCCACAGGATCAGTATGCTCATTGGCAACGTTGTCAGCTGACCTGAATGAATCTGAATCTGAGTCAGAGGCATCAATCTAACCCTGCTCATTGGCAACACTAGATTCTCACACCAATTGTAGGTCTTGAGACTAGATCTAACAACTATTCTTGAATCAATATAACTTAGTGCTTAGCATAAATCACACTAAGTACCCTAGATCTTGGATCTTCCTTTGAGTTTATTTATTTTCAGTTTTGAGAGAGAGAGAGAGAGAGAGAGAACAAGAGTTTTTAGATGGATAAGATTATTGTCAAAAAGCTTGTTTGTTACATGTCCATTCCTCCCATTTTTAGGGAGAGCATGGCATGCAACCTATCTATTATTAATGGCCCAATGGGCTTTTGTTTACAATGGCCTCAGGCCCAATACATGAGATAATACCAAGACAATATACATACAAACGTAAATAATACAAAAGACTATAAATACACAAAATATGGCCCAACACCATGATTCAATATTTTTTTATTTTTTTCCAATCTAAATAAATTGGAGAATTTAGTTTGCAAAAACTCATGTGAAACCCACGGGTCAAGCCAAAACGAAAACCCATACACCTGATTGACCTCTAATATAACTCGACCAAAACTGACAATCCGATTTGAGATATAAGACTAACTGTAGGTCCCAACGGGGTCGGATATAACAACAATTCTTGGATCAACCAACTTAGTGCTAGCGGAATATCACACTAAGGCACCTTGTTCTCGGATCTTGGTTTGTTATTTTCGGCTTTTAGTTAGAGAGGAAGAGAGAAAGATGAGAGAATTAGAGAATGACCAAAAAACTTAGTTTCTCATGGCATGCTTCCTATTTATAGGAAGCATGCATGAGGTTTTCATTCCATTTGCCCAATAGGCTTCTTTACAAGGCCTTGGGCCTAGTACAAATAAATACAAAATACAAGCAAGCCCAATGCATAGTTCCAATACAAAAGACTTAACGTAATACAAAATAGGTTCCAACAATCTCCCTCTAGTCTTTAGTATTGGAAACCGTCGGTATCATATTCCAAACAACCGTCCTCAGAAAGTGGAAATTCAACAAGTCTCCTGACCAACTTGTTGAAGGCTTCAACTACCTTGTCGGTGTTCTGACGGCCTATGTCTTCGACTTTTCCCAGGGCGAGTTGTAAAGCTTCAAAATGTCTTCTTTGCAGAGACCCATCAACTCGTGCTCGTCAAACACTCTCAATTCTTGCATCGTCTTGCAGTGAATGGCAGCCTCTCCCGTCTAATTATCGAACTCCTAACTAGTAAAATCATTTAGATGATTTGGAGGAAACGGTTCTCCATGATAAATGATATTACTTTCTTTAGGAGCCCCATATCTCCACATCACTCTTGGTTTCCCAGTTGCTGGATCAATTTCTCTTGGGTTCTTGAATTTCCGGCCTTTATTTACTTCAAAATCTTTATAATCAACCTTTGCTTGATGCTTCAGATGGCGTGTCACCCAGCCGTCCATGTTCTTATCATAATCTCTGGACCTAACGCCTTTTTGAGGTAGTTAATATCAAGCTCATGCAAAGTGTGCAACTCCTCGTGGGTCAGATAGATAAGATCTCCATTTACTCGACGAATGGCCCAACAACTATTTAATCTGTTGTAAATAGCGTATACAATTAGAGTGTCATCATGATATTTTTAGTTGAGCCACCGTTCACTTGCACACTTGGTCACATAATGTGTCTTCCTCTTCTTCTTTGGTGGTGCTTGTGACAAGTCTGCAGTTTGGGCAATCAAAGGATCTGTTGCTGGTGCAGATGTTGCTTGAACTTGAGCGGGTGGCGTGTCTGGATTTGGCAAGTAGTTGATGTAGTCGTCTTCAGCCTCCTCTGCCTGATGAGATAGAACTGGTTCAAGAGTTTTTCCAGCTACAATAAACTCATCAATCACACCTGTAGCTGTTCTTACATTATCAAACAACTCATTATATAAGTTTTCGACCCTTGAGTCATCCTGTCTCACTTTGTCGGTTGCCACTTGAGCGGCTGGATCATCACGAGTTTCTTGATCATGTGGAGGCGATAGAGTGTGACCTCCACCTCCACCTGCCGCACCGGATCCATCATTTCCACCATCTCCTCCACCATTGTCATCATCATCATCATCGAAACTATCGTGGACATTGTCATCCACATCTTCATCATCCTCGTCATCCTATTCATCACTCTCATCATCACTATCTTCTTCATCATCACTTTCATCTTCATCATCACCACCAGTTTGGGTTTGAGTATGTTCAGCATGTGCAATCCCCAGCTGGTTCCCACTGCACTTCCTGCTTGTCCGACCTGTGGTGCAAATCGACCCACAGTCGCCTCTCCTTTGATCCAGCAACCTGTTCAGCGTGCAGGGCCACGCTTGGGCCTGCGGTAGGTTGTGGTCCACCTAACCTTGATGTCTGACCAGTTTTCCTCCAGGTTCCAAAAACTGAATCAAGACGAGCCTCGAGTGTGTCAAAGTCATCATCATACATTCCAATAAGCTCGGAGGCGGCCTTGTATTTTTCAGTCATCTTCTAGTTTACTTTCAACTGGAGCTCATTCAGACGTTCATGCTCTGCAACCTTGGCTTGAATAGCCTATATCTCGATTCTGAATTGTGTGTTTTCAGCAATAAATGTTCCGAGAGAGGCAGATGAGGCTAACTGTCCCTCCAGCATAGACACCCTAGAGATAGTAGCCTCCATCTTAACATCCCATGCAGCAGTGGCATCCTCAACTTTCTTGTTCAAGCGCTCTTCAAGAATATTAGTAGCTGGTAAGTTTCTTTCAGGTGTCTCCACTCTATCAGACAACTTTTTGTTCTCATCTCTTTGATAGGCATTATCTAGCGCTTCTTTGTTGAGAAGTTCCTGTTGATTTGTGATACGTGTCTGCAGTTGGTTGATCCATGACCTTTGATTGTCAATCAAAGCATAGTGTAATTCCCGTTGCTCCTCCAGGATCTCAATGCGGTTCACCAACTTTGCTTTCTCTTTGGCGTCATCGAGCGCCTTTTTCTTCTGAGTCTTAATGTACTCAAGTAACACAAGCTTTCGCTAAGCCCTTTTGGCATTTGATTCCTCCAGGGCGATGATCCTATCGAGAATAGGATCAGCGTATACTGGAGGTGTCATCAACTTTCCTTAGGTTATGGGTTTGGGTGAGAGGATTGTGGTTGGTGGAGTGTCAGATAGGATGGGTGGTGAGGTTGATTAGAACGGTAGGGTAGTGGATTGGGTAGGTAGTGGTGAAGTTATGACGGAGGATGGTGTTGAGAATAGAGGTGTGGTGGCTTCAGGTTGAGTGGTGGAAGATGTTGGTTGTGTTGGTGGTGAGGAAATAAAGGTTTGGGTCCATAAGCTTGTAGATTGGATTGGTGAACTAACTATGGAAGAAGTGAACGGTGAGGTAGGTAAGAGTTCAGTTGGTTGTGGTTGTTCGGTTTGTGTAGTGGTTTGAGGTTTTTATTGAGGTGGGGAATGAGGTAGGTCTTCTAGGAAAGTGGATATAGGTTGGTCTTGTAGTGTGGGTAAGGGTTCAGGTGATTCGTCTGGTGAGTCGTGAAGTAAGGTCTTTGGTGGTTTGGATTTGGTTTTGACTCTGGTCTTTGGTTTGTTGTAGACGGGAATCTTGATCTTGGATACGTTTAGGTCTTCTAGGGTTTTAGCTAGGGTTTTGGGTGAGGCAATGTGTGGGTCAGGTATGGAGGAAGGCTTGCTTTGGCTGGAAAGCTTGACAATAAGCTTGGAGGACTTCTGGGAGTCTCCAAGCTTCTTCAAACACTTCAAGGGCTTGTGTTCCTTTGCTTTTTCCTCAATCTCCTTTGCTTGACTAGAAGTACCACCAACAGAAGGCTTGTTGACAGCCTTCTTTTTCAGATCGTGTTTTGCCTTAGTTCTATCCTCAGGCTCTTCTTCAGATGAATCAATTTCCTCAACCTCATCCTTAGAACCTTTAATCTCCCCACTCTCCTTCTCGGAATCAACATCAGGAGCCTCTGTCTCCTCAAATAATCCAAACTTCAGCCTTGGCCTCTCTGCCTGATAAACATGACCTTTCCCTTTCGTGCTCAACATAAGATTGAACACTGTCTGCCTTTCATATTCACATGGTAGGGTTCTTGCAGCGTCTTCTTACCCTTCTTCTCCTTTGTAGGTTTGTGTGGTGGCCTGGGTACATTTGGAAGCATATCATCCAATAAGATTTGCACGAACCGATAAATAAGCCATGTTGCCTCTGTAGTTGTGTTCCCCAGCATCCACAAGAATAACATCCAGGAATAATTGAACTCTTCTTGGTATGTTAGTGAGTACATGATGCGTACCCATTCTGCTCTCATACTATCAAAGCCGCCTCGTAAATCCGACAAGCTGTGAATCACCACATGGAACAGAAACCTCCAATATAGACAACGAGTCCCCGGCTGGTTTAGCATTTTCCTAGAATTGTGTAACCCACTTAGTGTAAATGGCTGGGTTAGTAGAGATAGTATACTCTAGTAGAGATTGCCTTAGCCCTTTAATCATTGAAGTGAAAACCTTGTCTTTCTTCTTAGCAGGTAACTCGAGGGGACAAAACAGATTATGTAACTGAAATTAAACATTAAGATCATGAGAATCATCATTGATGACTTACCAAAATAAAAGATAAGTTATATACAAATGGTTAAGTATGTACAAAGTATATACACTTATACTTAATTGATCATATACAAATTTGTTTTGATAAGTTAACAAGTTGATTTTAGTTTATTAAAAAATCAATAAGTCCATAATATATTAATTTTGGATGTCCATATTGGTTCCAAAGTCAAACAGTCCTTAACAGTCAAAACAGTCCACTAGCAATGAGTTTCAACATTCTGAAAATTTTGCCAAGTATGGAAAATTCGCATGGAAAGAATTTCGCATGGCCCCTTATTCTCATCGCATGGTTGTGCTAAGCGAACAAGATTTCCTATTCGCTTCGCATGAACCATGCGAAGCGAACTAGATTTCCTATTCTCTTCGAATGAACCATGCAAAGCGAACTAGTGAAAGAATTCGCATCGCATGCTGGAGCGAAGCGAAAAAGAAATATATTTCGCAACGCATGTTTGTGCGAAGCGAATTAGATTTCCCATTCGCTTCGCATGATCCACGCGAAGCGAATACTGTCCCTTTGTGAAAAATATTTACTTAGCCCATTTTTGTCTCTTTTACTTTCCAAGTGTTTTCCTAAACCTGAATTGAAGATCTGGAAAGTTTGAGACCATATCCCTTTCATTTACTCCTTCAATCGAACCTTGGAATGTCCGAAAAACCCTAGATCTACAAACTGTACAAACCTAATCCTAACACTAAGATTTAATGATGAAATCCATGATCTAAAAGTCTAAAAACAGTCGTGTGATATGAATAATAGCAATTTTGATGATTCACCACTAGAACTAGCTGACGATTCATACGAACAGTCACCTAGATCTGAAGAAACCCAGAAAGAATCAGATGAAGATGAACTGATACGATGATATATCGTGGGTGTGGGTTCCATGTTTGTGATCAAAGGGTGATGAACAAGGCTAGATCGGTTGTGATTCTTGAAAAAAATGTTAGGGTTTGAAGGAAAGATTAGAGAGAGAATGAGAGAAATTTGGTAATGATTTTGTGAATAGTGAAATATATTTAGTTTGCCCCTATATATAGGGTCAGCCTATCTCGCGATAAGGTCAAAACATCACGAGTATTCACCGAAAATACACTCTTAGTCCTTGGTCTTTAAAAATATTTGCATATTCAAACCCGAAAAGCATTTAACTATCGAATCCAAGCACTTGTTGTTTTTCAAATTTTCTTTTGTCGGTCCATGACTGTTAACGTTTGCGAAAACGATCTCTTTGACAAAGTAAAATTAGAAAAAAATAAAATAAAAGTGAAAAATAAAACTAAAACTAAAATTAAAATGAAAATTAAAAATTAAATATTTATATAGATAACATTTTACAAAGCAAAATAAAACACAAATAAAACACAAAAAAATAAATAAAATTAAAACTAACTTTAAAGAAAGATAAAAATAAAATTTAATATTAAATTAATTTACATAATTTTTGTCATTGATTTGGCTAATCAATTTATAAAGAACGATCGCAACATGGAATCATATTGATTTGCAAAGCCCTAGATTGCGTTTCCATTTTAATATTATTGTGACACAAGTTTATCAACGATTGCAGATATTGTCCACTTGTTTAACTTGACAAGTGTTTTGATGTCAACGTGATACATTAAAAGTTTAATTAGGCATGATGCTTGTGTGTCCCCACTTAATCAGACATGTTACTAATTTCATCATACCTCGGACCTAGTTTGTGTTAACATATCACCTCAAATTGACTTAAACCTTTCTTATTTGATCACAGTACTCTTATTAACACACTTCACACGTTATACTTTATTTTTGTACAGTTGACTCGATCTAGAAAGATTAAAATAAAGCAGAAGTTTAGGGCCTTAACAATCAGGTCGGATAATACCATATTATCGCGCAGAGAAAGTCCAAGGCTTGAACAAAAGAAAGAAAATAAAACAAAGCAGAAGATTCAGGGACTTACAATCAGATCTTGTATGACTACAAACGTAGAAAGTCCAAGGCTTGAATCAAAATAAATGAAGAAATAAAGCAGAAGTCAAAATTCCTAGAACTGACTCATTTTCTGACTCTTTTTCTTGAATTTTCCTTTTCTTTTCTGACTCTTTTGTTTCTGCTTTTCTTTTTCATGCTTTTCTTGACGCTTTTCTTGACTCAATAAAAATTAAAAATGATGTTGATTTTCATAAGACAACTGTGATCAGGTAAAGAGAGGCTTGGGTATGACATGTGTAATTACATTTCTACCTTCATGAATATGACTTTAAAGATATCTGCATTTGGTTAGACCCATGACCCGCATATATTTTTTAATGATAAAATTGTTTCTTAATTATAAATAATATTTTTTTATAAATCGGATATTAATTTTTAGTATATCCCTATTTTATAGGATTTTCATATCAATATTTGGTGAGATTAATTTGTAATTTAATGAGATGTTATAACCCGTTTAAGTGCTATCTGGGTTTGGTGAGACTCATGCCCGTGAATTCGGGTCAAATGCATGAGAATCCTTCATTTACAAATAAATTAATTTGGTGGCTTGGAGAATATAGGAAGCAACCAGAGAGCTTTTAAATATTTCGTTTATATATATATATATATATATTTAAGATAGAATAAATTAACATCATAACCTAATCTCACAAACATAAGAAATTCATGTGCCTCTTCTATCCTAAAGCGGATTTCTCTGAGGAATCCTAACACCATCCTTAACTATATATCCTAAAGGGGAACTCGATCAAGATGGAAAATATGTCGAGTACATCATACTCTGCTACGGTTACTACTCTCTCCTTACTGTAACAGGTTCATAGGTTTAATGTTTATCATGTTTTCTGTTACTAGAACATATCAACATGCATGTGAAAAGATTCTAATTACTAACCAATATTGTGGTTATCTGAAGCTTCTCGCAATCAATGATCATGGGCTAGTTTCATAAAAAGACTAGTGATGAACATTGATGTACTAGTTACCCAATTTTATTAAGCAACTGATCAAATTTGGTGAAGAAGACAATCATAGCAAATATGCATGACAAAATTCTGCCCATATTAATGTAAGAAAATTATGATACTGTGAAATTGTAGGTCCTCTTGATGGATCTCACAACTTTACTCGGATCAATCCGTGTTGTTGGTTAGCGGAAATCACCAACGACACTCGGATCTCGGATCTTAGTTTTGTTATTCTAAAAGAGAGAAAAGATGAAGAGAGAGAGAAAGAGTTTATTTCCAAAAGTTTTCTTTGAGTTGTGTTGAGTTCTTGTGGAGAAATGGGTTAAGTGGCCTTTATATAGGGTCCCCATTTCTCCAAAGTTTACACAATAAACTTACAAAATAAACGTACCGAGTACGTACTACACCGACTAAAGCAAACTAAAACGACATATACAATCCTAAAAACAATATATAATATTGGCTCTACAATCTCCCTCTAGGATTGAGTATGTCGAGGAACCTTCGTCAAATTCTTTGCTTCATCTTTATTTCTTGAAACTAGTACTTGTCTTGATCCAGGGTCTTGAACGAGATTGGATCTTGAACAAATCTTTATTTTCCAATCTTGTAGACTTGAAATTCAATCTTATTTTCTAGGAATGATCGGCAACAACAAATTTTAGAAACATCAGATGCGGGAGGCTCGACATCTAATTTCTTTTGTTGACTTTCTTGTGCCGACTAGTTTCTTTCCTTGTCTTTGAATGCAATCAGTTCATTTTTAGCCTCAACCACCAGCTTTCACATTCTCATTTTCTTTTCGCTTCAGCATCTGCAACTCCAAGCAGGTTTGATCTTGATCTACCTGTCCATGTATAGCTGCACACAACTTAGAACGATAAGATTCGTTCACAGACCCTCTCGAGGGTCAAGAAGAAATCGTTCATAGGCCCTCCCAATTTCAGTCCCTCAACTTGTAAATGATTTCTTTAAGTCCCAGATTTCCAACGAACTTTGCATGAACGACCTTGACAACAAAACACATGATTTTGAATGAAACAAAGTTTAACAAAATATGTACGAACATAATAAAAATTTAAAATCTTTTTGGCATTTTCAAATATTTTAAAAATAACGAAAATATATACATAACATTTTGAAGTTGAAACTAAAATAAAACAAAATCAAAATAAACAATAAAAGATATGAGTAAAGATGAAATTAATATTATATATCAATAATATTTACAGAATTTTCTAAGGATTTTAATATTTTTTGTGAGAAAGGTCACAACATGGAATCATATTGATTTGCAAAGCCCTAGATCGCATTTCCATTTTGATATTATTATGTCACAATTTCATCACCGGCTGTAGATATCGTCCATTTGTTTAACCTGACAAGTGTTTTGATGCCAAAGTAATACGTTTAAAATACAATTAGGCACGGTGCTTATGTGGTCCCCACTTAATCAGACATGTTACTGATTCCATCATATCTCGGGCTTACTTTGTGTTGACATATCACCTCAACTTGACTTAAACCTTTCTTATTTGATCACATTACTCTTATTAACATACTTGACACTTTATGCTTTATTTTTGCACACTTGACTCAATCTAGAAAGATTAAAAGAAAGCAGAAGATTCAGGGCCTTAACAATCAGGTCTTGTATGACTACAAACAGAGAAAATCCAAGGCTTGAATCAAAATAAAAGAAGAAATAAAGCAAAAGTTAAAATCCTAAGATAGACTCTTTTTCGACTCTTTTTCTTGATTTTTCTTTTCTTTTTCTGCTTTTCTTTTTCTTTTCTTGACTCGTTTTCTTTTTCTTTTTTTTTCTTGACTCAAAGAAAAATTAAAAATTGACACATATTTCATAAGACAACTGTGATCAGGTAAAGAGAGGCTTGGGTATGACATGTATAATTACATTTCTGCCTTCATGAATATGACTTCACGGAATCATGCAACCGCTTCATAATCATATATCTACTAGTACCGGCAAGAATTTAGGTTTATATCACCCGACACTTACTTGTTTGTCAAGCCTACCTACACATCTATGAGTTATCTTGTAGACTTTTGATATACTCTTTTCATGCGCTAGGATCATTACATATCAGTGTACTATCATTTTCCCAAAGGTCAGATCAAATTCTTAATTGAAAATTTTAAATATCCGACTCCTTCTAAGCAGAAGCTCCCTCTAAGCGGGATAATTCTTTTTGAATTTTCTTAAGTATTTTCTTAAATATGAGTAAAGATGAAATTAATATTATATACAAAATTATAATAATAGAATATTTTTGATAAGTCAAGTGACTTGATTTTTGATTTTCTTAAAGTAAGTTTAAAATCTTTTTAGTGAGTTAAGGTTAACTCATTTTCTCTCTCTAAATTTGTGACATATTTTAAAAATAACTACAATTTTAAAATAAAAGATAGAAACTACTCAAAGGAGATCATGTCCAAAGATTTAAGAAGATATAAAAGTCGGGCATGACTAAAAGCTTTTGTAAAGAGATCGGCAAAGTTAAAAATCAGTATGGACCCTTTAAATGTTGACAAGCTTACGATCAAAACAATCACGAATAAAGTGTATTCGGATGTCGATGTGATTTGTCTTTGAGTGCCGGACCGGGTTTTTAACAATCACCACAGTAGCCTCATTATCGCATTTGATCGTGGTATCATTGAAATTCAAACCGTAATCCAGCAGCTGATTCTGGATCCAAATAACTTGAGAGCAGCAACTGGATGTGGCAATGTACTCGGCTTCGGCAGTTGAGGTGGAAACAGTGACTTGCTTTTTGTACTGCCATGAGATCAGCCTATCTCCCAGGAACTAACATCCTCCATATGTTGACTTTCGGTTTAAATTGCATCCCCCTAGGCATGAAGTTCCAGTGGAGACTCTTTTGGATACCAGAGTCCCAATCGAGGTCTTCCCTTGAGGTATCTGAAAATACGTTTGGCAGCGGTCATGTGAGATTCTCTCGGATTGGATTGATATCTGGCACACTGACAAACAGGGAACATGATGTTCGGTCTACTTGTAGTGAGATACATCAGTGAGCCAATCATTGACCTATATAGGTGCTGATCAACTGGCTTTCCCGATGGATCAGGAGTGAGAATTGGTCGTGTAGCAATTGGCGTCAAAAATGCAGATGAATCCTATAATCCAAACTTCTGAACAATGTCGTGGACGTACTTTTCCTGATGAATCAAAGTCCCGTCCCTCTTTTGTTCAACTTGTAGACCCAGGAAGAAAGTATAATTTTTCCCAAAGAACTCATCTCAAATCGCCTTTGCATGACCTCAGAAAACTCCTTAAACAAATTCTCATTCGTGGACCTGAAAATAATGTCGTCAACATACACTTGGACTAGAATTAGATCACCCTGAACCTTCTTGACAAAGAGTGTTTGATCAACAATACCTCTTTTATACCCGTTTTTCACTAAATGATCAGCCAAAGTGGCATACCAGGCACGAGGTGCTGGTGAAGACCATATAGTGCCTTGTCAAAATGATAAACATGATCAGGATGATCCGGATCTTCAAAACCTGGAGGTTGGCTGACGCAAATTTCTTCTTTCACCTTTCTGTACAAGAAAGCTGTCTTTATGTCCATTTGATATACTTTGAAGTTCATGTACAACGCGTAAGCTAAAAAGATACGGATTGCCTCCATTCTGGCTACAGGTGCATAAACTTCATCATAATCAAGTCCCTCACACTGCCAAAAACCTTGGACAACAAGACGGGCTTAGTTTCTAATGATAACCCCCTTCTCGTCCTTTTTATTCCGGAATACCCACTAATTCGTTCCAATCGGTCTCTTATTTTCTGGTTTCTTGACGGGCCTCCAAACATTTAGCTTCTTGAACTGCATTAGTTCCTCTTGCAAGGCTTCAACCCAAGAGTTTTCTTTTAATACAACTCTATAGTCTTTGGGTTAAACCTGTGAAATAAAACAAGCAAAGAGAAACCTGTTAATGTTACCAGAGGTGCTGCGTGATTGGATACCGGCTGATGGACCTCCAATAATGTTCTCAGTCGGATGACTTTTGTGAATCGACGGTTGAGGAAATTGTTCAACATGTTCGACTGGAGTTGCAGCAAGCTCAACGGATAAGCTTTCTATGGGATGAAAAAAAGCAGTCACATTAACAGAGACATTTGGTTGAGCAACATTAGCTTCAGGTTCATCAACCAAATGTTCTTGATCAATGGGACCATCCCACAGGTTCTCATAAAAGGGTACAACAATGGCTGGAACTGGAGTGGAGTTAGTGTGGTCAGAAGATTCATTTTGAGCTTGATCAATCTGAGCAGCCTCTGCATTTGTCTCCTCAGCAGAACCTTGATTTTCTTCTTCAGAGGGAGGTGTAGGAACAGACTCAACTACACTTGGTTCTGCTGGAGGATTCCCTGATTGATCAGTCTGGTCATTGTCCGCATTGTCAGCTGACACGTATGAATCGGTATCTGAATCGGAAGCGTCTTCGACTGTGGGCATCTCAGTAGTATCTGCAGGTGGCGGCACTTCATTGATGGTGGCCGGTTGATTGACCATGGGTTGAACATTTAGCACAGGTGCAGGTGCAACTACATGAACATCTTCTAGACCTCTTAACACAACATGCATCAAGATTGACTGATCATCTTCAGTTTGAACAGGTGTAGAAACAGTAGGGACAACATGTGAAATAACTGGTGTTACGTAGATTCCTCTAAATTGGTTGAACAGGCCTTCATAATCAAACATCCAGTTTGGACCGGTGTGTGCATCTGTAGGATTCAATTCTTGCTAATCAATGTTGAATGATTCCAAGATCACTCTGGTTTTCTTGTTATAAACCCGATAAGCGCTTTTGTCGGCTGCATAGCCTACAAAATAACACTCATCAGCCTTCTCTGCAAACTTGGAAGTTGAGACGGCATTTGTTTGGAGCACAGTGCAGGGACATCCAAACGTTCTGAAGAAATTGACCCTTGGCTTTGTTCCATAGAAGACTTCATAAGGAGTCTTGTTTAACCTCTTGTTCAACAACACATGGTTTTGGGTAAAGCAGGCAGCATTCATTGCTTCACCCCAGAAAATTAAAGGAAGTTTTGAGTATGACATCATTGTTCTTGAAGCTTCTACCAATGTACGGTTTCATCTCTCAGCCACCCATTTTGTTCAGAAGTGTACGGTGCACTGAACTGATGAAGAATCCCCTTGTTGTGACAAAACTCATTTATCACCTTGTTGCAAAATTCTGTTCCATTATCTCTTCTAATACACTTGACTCGCTTGTCTGTTTGATTCTCAACCAAAACGATGAACCTAATGAGGAATTGAGCAGTCTCATCCTTGTGACCTAGAAGAAAAATCCAACTGAAACGCGAAAAATCATCAGTAATAACCATACAATACGCTTTTCGTCCTATTGCCGGTGGTTGAATAGGACCAAACAGATCCATGTGTAACAGTTGAAGAATGGAATTCATGGAATTAACAATCTTGGGCCTGTGAGGGAGTTTGTGTTGTTTGCATTTTGAACAAGAAAGACATTTTTCAGCATAATGAAAAGATTTGACAGGCAAACCCCTCACATGGTCACCTTTAACCAACTTATTCAAGTTCTTAAAGTTAACGTGACCCAAGCGTCGATACCATAAAGATGAGTCGTTATCCGAGGCCTTGGACAGTAAACAGGAAGCAGTCTGCATTGAATAATTGCTTCTCATGTCCAGAATATATGTATCATTATGCCTCGGAGTACGCATCAAAACCCACCCATCCTGGACTTTAAATCTAGGTTTCAATATAAAACACTCATTCTCAGTGAAAAGGGTGGAATAATGCTTATCACAGATTTGGGAGACACTGAGCAGATTATCGTTTAGTTATTCCACAAGGTTGAATTCATCAAATGACAAGGTACTATTCGAGACCTTGCCCTATTTTGTTGTTTCTCCTCCCACATCACTAGCAAATGAGACATGTTCGTCGTCGTATGGTTTAACATCAAACAGCAATGACTCATCTCCAATTATGTGTCGGGTGCAGCCACTATCCAAGTACCATATACTGTTGACTGGCCTTCCTGGCTGACCCTACACACATTAACAGCTAGTTAGTAGAGGGGTCCTAAGACTAAGTTGTCTCAGGAAGATTAAACAGAAAATCACCAAGTTTAATTTTATGATTCTTGAAAATATATTATTTTGGTGAATCAGAATCTAAAGTGAAATCCCTCAAGGAACATGAATTGTAATTTCCTCGGTTTTGAGAAGGTTTTCTAGATTGCCTTCTTTTTGGTTTGGGCTTAACAACAAAATTTGAATTTTCTTTTGTGAAAACCTTTGGCAGATTCTTATGCTTTTCAGCTTCAGAACCCTTTGCCAACCTTTTCCTTTCCCTCTGAGTTAGCCAAAACGGTTTCTTTGTTTTCTTAACTCTTTTTACTTCTGAATCCATCTCACTGGCAGATAAGTGAGTTTGGTTAGCCATTTTCTTAGGTTTAGGAGCAACCTTAGGTCATGACTGACCAAACTTACTATTTAAATCTTTTTGCTGTCTTGCCAGTTCTTGCAGTGTCTTGAAAGATGAGATGGACATCCACAAACGAAGCAGCATTTTCTGGTGTTGGTTTGATAGACATTTTTTTTACTGAAGTATGTGTGATCTGACATATAAGTTGATATAGGAGAGTTAACATGTCTGTAGTATCTATCTGCCCTATGATCATTTGAGAATTGAGCATGGAAGTAACTAGAACGCTTAGATTTCTGGCGAGAGTAGTAGTAGTTACTATCAAACTGGTTATAATGTTGAGGATTTTTGTTGCAATTTGTATTTTGAGAAAATGAAGTTTTCTTAGGTGGCACATATTTACAAGATGTGCTTGGTTTATCATTCTCAAAACTAGACTTCTGTTTCATTAAATCCTCAACATGATGACCAGTTGATGAGCAGCTAGGACTTCTCTGTTCATCAACCTTGTCTTCAATTGTTTCATCAAAAACTGTTTCACAATCAGAATCAGAAGAAAAACGTTCCTTTTCATTTGAATCAGTTTCACAACTTTCACTAGTCATAGTTTCACAAAATACAAAATTTGATCCTGACTTCAAGTTTTCTAACATTGATTCACAAACTTTATTACAAACTGGATTGTTAATAGATTTTGTTAAATCCACACAAGATTCAAAACGTGGTCGCAAATCTTCATTTTGCTTACAATCCAAGTTAACTTTCCCACATCCACTTTTGTTTACATCACCTGCTTCACAAGACACATTGATGTTAGATTTACTAGATGACTGGAGCGGCAGTTTGTGACAAAGGATGAACAAATTTCACAGGTTTTGGTATTCTACCAACCCTATATGACATTTCTTCCTCGGGGGAAGTATTAAAACTAAAGTGGGGCAAACTGGTATAATTATCATTCAAAGGAGGAGGTACAACAGTATAATCAGACCCCAGCCTAGCCTTTAGCTTAGTACTTCTCTGAGCTCCAATAATATCATCTAACTTCCCTGATGATGTTTCAAATCTTTTGACTATCTTTTCTTGTTTCCTCTTGTCAGAAGCTTCAAGTTTCAAATTTTCAATTTCATCTTTTAGTTTAGAAACTATATTTTTATAGTATATTACTTCTTGTTCAGATTGAAAAATTTTAAGTCTAAGGTTTGCTATCACGATGAGTTTCAATCTTCTCAATGTAAATTCTATCAGCCTTTACATATTCAGTGTTTAATTCCCTGAGTTTTGAAGTTTCTTTCAGAACTTCATCATGATTGTGTCTATAAAAGGTAACCTTATTTATGCACGCTTGAGAGCAAAGATTGTGATATACCTCATCGCCAGGTGATGCATCAGAAATTGCTGCTGAAGATGAAGATGCTTCATTGTTGGAAGAAAAAGCCATGCCTGCCATGTTTAAAGGGTACTTCAGCTCCTGAAACTGTTCATCACAATCCATACCAGAATGGACCTCCGCTGAGAGACAAGGGCTCTTAAGTTTGAGCTTAAGCTGCCCTTGTGTGGATGATTTCCAATTCTTGGAACTAAGCTGCTTGGCTTTTAAACAGCATGCTTTTTCCCCGCTGACTTGCGCGCTGTTTTCTTCATCAGACACTTTTGTTACCCGAATGTCATTTGCTGGTTTATGTGGATTTGTGCATTCTATTGAAAAATGACCCAGCTCATTACAGTTATGACACCGGATTTTTTCTTAATCAAAACCGATTCTTTTCTTGTCAGAGTCCTTGAAGCTATCTTTTCCGTACTTCTTCATGAAGTTTATTGCTCTATGTACTGCCATTGCCATTTGATATTTGATGTCCAACTTCTTGAGATCCTTCTTGTTAATGTCGTTTAGATCTCCTTGTTCAAATTGTGGAGGTAACAGATTTCCTTGAAGTAACTCTTCATGACTTGACAAGAATGCATGAACCACTGCTACATTTGAGTCATTCAACATTGGAAGTGCCTCACGGTAGCTTGAACTTTGACTTGGCATTTTCTTAGAAGAGGAATTGATTCCATGAGCTTTTAAGGCTTGTTCTACTGCAATGTCAACTGCCTTCTGGAATGAACTGGAACCTGGTGATACTGACTGATTTCCGGTAGAGCTAAATGCTGTTTTCTAAGGAGGCACTGGAGAGTACTTTGGAGTGGTCACTGGATACATGTTCTACTGAGACTTGCTTATGAATGCAGTAGATGTTGCTGAGCTTGGATTCATTCCTGCTTGATTAAGAGAACTTAGATTATTGTTCATTCTCACTTGCTCATCCATCTCAAATGACTTGATAGTGGATATCAAATCTGTATTTGAGAAGGCATTCAAGTTTGTTGTTCTCTTAATGGTTACTGTATTGGTGCTCCAGGTGTAAGGCAAAGAATTCATCAGTTTGTGGTTGACTTCTGAATTCAAGATGTTCACATCAACAGCTTTGATCTCACTAATAACTTCTCAAATCTTTTGATTAAGTCCCCCACACTTTCTCCTTGACGATAATTAAACATATTTAACTCTTATTTCAACAATGCCTTATTGTTTTCCCTAATCTCAGCATTTCCTTCTATCTTTTCCACTAGGCCATCCCACAATCCCTTGGCATTAGTATGTTCATGAAGAGTTTCAGTGATTTCATTTGACAAACAAACAGTTAGAGTGAGAAATGCTTTCTTGTCTTGTTCCACCAAGGTTCTATCATTTTGATCATAACTTTCAATGGGCTTTGGTTGTTGCCCATTTGGAGTGACTATCATGGGAGCATGAGGACCCACTTCAAAACATCTTATTAAGTCAGAATCAGTCAAAGCAATGAAGTTCATAAACCTCCACTTGAAATCAACAAAATTATCTTCTAAAGTCATGAACTTTGGAGGCTTTGTGGTAGTTCCTGCTTCACTCTCAAGCAGCATGTAACTCTTTAGCAACTCAGATGCGGTGATGGACATGATACAAACAATATTTAAACACTAAAAGGCTTTAAACAATTGGAATTTCTTAAGAACAAAACAAACAGTTCGCACAGGATGCGAATGGAAACCAAACTCAAACAATTCGCACAAAATGCGAATTCTTTGAATGCGAAGCGAATGGAGATATTCGCTTCGTATGCGAATGCGAAAGGTTTTTATGCGAATCAGATTATGAGTGATGCGAATTTTTGTGCGATGCGAATTTTCAAGTGATGCGAACTTTTGTGCGATACGAAACTTCAATGTCAAGTGATGCGAATGCGAATTCTCAGGATCTTCTAGAAACAATCTTTTTGGGGATCTGTTTTGTACTATACCTAAACTATCCGTCTTGTCAAAGGTTAGTACAACCACCTTTCCTGGTACATGCGAATGCGAACTTGAAGACACCAAATTTCATCAACTTTTGAACACCAATTTCTTAAGATTAACACTTTTGTACTTATGATTTCTACCAAGAACACCTTTTAAGTCATGTTGTGGAACTTTAAACCTGAATATTTTGTATTTTTGTAGTTTTCTTTGCAAGAACCCGTGAGCACACAACTTTTTATGTTCTTTCTCAAGATCAAAACCCAAGGTTGTGATCCAAAAACCTCAACTAGTTGAGCCGAAGCTCCGATACCAATTGTAGGTCCCAACGGGGTCGGATCTAACAACAATTATTGGATTAACCAAATTAGTGCTAGCGGAATATCACACTAAGGCACCTTGGTCTCGGACTTGGTTTGTTATTTTCGGCTTTTAGTTAGAGAGGAAGAGAGAAAGACGAGTGAATTAGAGAATGACCAAAAAACTTAGTTTCTTATGGCATGCATGCATGCATGAGGTTTTCATTCCATTTGCCCAATGGGCTTCTTTACAAGGCCTTGGGCCAAATACAAATAAATACAAAATACAAGCAAGCCCAATACATAGTTCCAATACAAAAGACTTAATGTAATACAAAATAGGGTCCAACACAAACCTTTCTAAGCCACGGTGAGATGATTTTTTAGAGGCACCATGGACCAAGAGAGCCACGTATTGTGAAAGGCGAGACCACCTTCCACCACAAATTGTTCTCCTGATCAGTTTTGAAACGCCAAGGCCATTTAGCAAGCAATGCCTTAATAAGACCTTCAAGTGGGCATAAGCCTAAACCACCATTTTTTATTTCTCTTTACTAACTATTTCCCAATATTTTCCTAGTGTCATCACTTGCACGTACCCCAAATAAATTCGATTGATATATCTCGGCTATGACCTCGATCTTTTTTTTTTATTTTAGTTTTTTATAATTTTATTGATATGTTTGACATTATTCACTAAATAGAAACCTAAGTTCGATCCCCACTTGTATCACTTTGGGTAGATATTGACACTGAACGATTTGAGCTAGGCCTTGTACAAGGTTGTAAGTTTGGATTCCGAGCCCACCCGAGTTTTCAACCCACCGTGTGTTACACTAGAGAGTTGAGAGTTCTACTCTTGTAGCGGCACGACTATCAAGTGGCAATCGGCTTTATAGTTTCTCGGGAACGCCCAACCAAAACTATAAAGTCAACGTGAGTCCGGTTAAGACAACATAGTCCGACTTGAGGTATTGGGGCTCTCCAAATTTTGAGTGTGCGGTAGCTTATATAAAAAAAAGTCGACTTCTAGAAAAATTGGAAACACAAAATAAATCCATATTTTTAACATCGTACTATTTTTTGCTTTTCACTCTATAAATACGTGTTACCTTGACATGCTGCCAAACACATAGCTAGAGATCGTGTCGGCAGAAGAAACCCTTGGTGTACGTACGTAGACACTCCTTTCAACTGACCCTAAAGAGGACGCCGCTTTCTCGATCGTTTCTCTAATAACTACTTGAGTCGGCCGTCACTTTTGACTCTGTGCAACGGTAGTTCTTCAAGGTAACATCTGTTAATATTTTATAGGGTTTATCTGCGGATTTGAATGTTTAGCTAGCTGCAACAAAAGGATCTGAAGATATGCAAAGAATCTAATTGAAGTCAGTCAGTTACGGTTATGTTTTAGTGCTTATTATTTTGATGCTATTTTCCTAATAATCCAGTCGTTTATATATCTTCACAAATGCATACTTAAATGACAATCAGAAAGCTGCCTTCATTTAGGATTCGTATACATAATATATAATTGCAAGTGTTAGAAGTATCTTTTGATTATAACGCGGTATGTGTTACCTTTGTTCGGGTGATGGCGTCCAATGTATGTTCGCAAGCTAATTGATGTGAAGGTATAGATCGAGCATGCAGTTATTTAAATATTTGTGTTATATGATTTCAATATCTACAAGAGAAAAAGAACAAACAAGAATATGTTTGAATCTTAACTATGTTTTATCTTCGTGGGTCAAATCTTATACTAGATGCTCGAAGTGTGCTTTATTAGTGTAGGCTTGGTTAAAGATTAACAAAATGATTGCTAAACTTCCTTGTCTTAATGTTCATCTATGCAAACAAAATGATGTCCCGGATTGCCAGAAGATAAATTTAATAATTTACACTAGACGGTTTACTTTATAAACAACTAGATTGGGGATTCACACACACCCGCGACAGATCATCAGTAAATTAAAATCATTATTATCAATTATGGTTAAACTGTTTAGTTTGAGAAACCGGGGATGGTGTTAATGTATTGCAATGCGTTTATTAATGCCAAAACCTGGGCAGCTTCTGTGGCTGTTGAGCATTGTTGTCGTTTTAGGTCGCCAAATGGTGGGTCACTCTACCTACGTTAGCGTAGAATGTAATATTTACTGTAGTGATTAAGAAAAGGATAACCAACTAATTCTTTAAATATGATTTGAATGTGATATTGTGAATACCCGTATATCGATTAATAAAGGAATTTGTATAAACTAATAATTACTTTAGCAGTACACTTGAGAAAAATTGTACAAGCCGTTCTAATTAGCATGATTGAAGTAGAATACGTTGTGTTTTCTTTAACTTGTCTTTTTATTTGGTTCTATTGGCAATTTGGTCTAAACATTATGAATATATATTAACAGCTTCTTAATTATCTAAATGACACAAATGATCGATTATGTTTGATATTTTATTTTATTTATTTATTTTGCCATTAAGCACACTAGTTAGCTTATTTTAATGACTTATGTATTTCTTAGTCGCCATAAAAATTAATCTCTTAGTTTCCATATAAATTTATGTGATTCAGTTTTTCGACTTCTATTAACTAATGTACGTGTCTATAAAAAAGGACAGAATGGCACATGCGAATGGTGATCAATGCTCTTTCTCTATATATACAAATGTTTGTACCATCATCTTGTTTTTCTATTTCTGTAATTATCTTATAATAAAGAATAGTTCAGTTCTCCCCTGGTTGACAAGTTTCTATGGAGTTATATATGATTTTTATGTGAATAAGATGTATTTATTTGAAATAAATCTGCTGAAGAATGTTTCCTTGTTTTTTTCAATTCAGAAAATCTCGTTGCTCAAGTTTTGAGATTACAAGTCGTTAGACCCCGACCTAATTTGCATTAATCTTGCTGAATCAAAACAATGTAGCCTAGACGTTTTTGGGTGTTAATTTGTGCCTCACCCACTAATGTTGCAGGCACTGATTTGGAGGAACAGGTAGATTGATGTTTGCCTTTGATTTACATGTACTCTGTATAACAGTAATTACAAGTATATTGACTGCTAATGAGTGTTTATGTTTTTTTTTTGTTTTTTTTGTTTTTTTGCTTAGTTGCTTGTAAGAGCCGTAAGTAAAGTATTTGGCAAACCAAAAAGCATAAGGATCACTTTGTCTTTGAAGATTATACTAGGAATTTCCATATTCAAACACACATATATAGCAGTTAGGCTGCAGTACAGGAAGATTTTTGCTAATTATGATAGCAAAAGGGACCTTTTAAGCCTCG
Organism: Bidens hawaiensis; assembly: GCF_021521415.1. NCBI lineage: Eukaryota > Viridiplantae > Streptophyta > Magnoliopsida > Asterales > Asteraceae > Bidens > Bidens hawaiensis. Next base: position 7,560 of record NW_027498207.1, on the reverse strand, counting down.
TGGGGAACAACTTAAATTCCGATGAGTTCAAGACTTTCTTTCTTGAATCGGCATCAATGCGTCCTTTGAATCTTCCGAGTGTTGAATCGGCATTAGCTTTTTTACAATTAGGACAATACCAATTGCCTTGTGGGATTTCTAAAAGAGGGGGAGTTAGGCAGTACGTGTGATACTCCGCATGACACCATTCAGTGTCACACAACAACACTTTATCATCGTCTTGGTTAATGCCACATACTTTGCATATTCCTGCTTCCAGGGACATTTTGGGAATTTCAATAGATTCCTGGAAGCAGAAATCTGCAAAGTATGTAGCATTCATCAAGACGATGATAAAATGTTGTTGCGTGACACTAAATGGTGTAATTCGGAGTACCACACATACCGCCTAACTCCCCCTCTTTTAGAAATCCCACAAGACAATTGGTATTGTCCTAATTGTAAACAGCTAATGGACAATCCACCAAAAGGCGCTAACGTTTTACAACTTGTGGAAAATAACGGTTGTGAGGAAACAAAGCAGCTTTTGGATATGCTGGCGGCTTTGGAGAAAATCGAGTATTGACAATTAGAGGCACACAAGGTTATTATAATAACCCTAAATATTGATCTATTTTGTTTGAATAAAATCCATCGATGAAAATATTTTTGCTGAAGTTTCTTATTAACATGTCGGTAGACCCCGAGCTTATTCATGATTATCTTGATAAATCAAAAACAAAGTCAGCCAATAAGTGTTTGGGCGTTGACTCTCATGGGCGAGTATATCGGGGCTTTCCCTCTCTAAGCACAAATGGTGGGATAGTCATAAATGGCAAGCCGCGGGTGGAGTTTTGGCTGGTGTGCATTTGTTAAATCTGATACTACAATAATTGTGTTATATCATATTATATTGTATCATATTAATTATATGATATTAATTGCATTGTTGAAATAAATATATAATAGTAAATCATCTTATCTTACTAATATAATTTATTAAAGCAACACAATGTGTGCATATGGTATTCACCTAGGTTGTCTACATAAAATTTCATCTAGATGTCATGTAGATTATTTCCTTATTAATCATTAACATTACCTAAAATACCCAGCTATCATTTAAGCTTTAATTTTCGCGGGTTTTGGGTGTCCCGTTAACCCAACAACCCGGAACTTTAAGTACTATATTATGATATCTTTTATCAGTCGCAATCATTCTCATTCTCTACCACAATCCAAAAACCTGATTGCCTCTCCAGTTCTCCTTCAATCATAAATTCAGTCTTCTATCTAAGGTATTCTTTTGATTGATCTTTTTTTAATGTTTGATTGAAATTGTAGGTTATCAAAACCCTTACCGTTTGAAAGTTTAATTGCAATATTTATTGTCCATTATAAACGCAATCAGTCACTGTATACACAATCTTTATTGTCCATTATAATAGTTTAGGTAATGTTCATATTGAATTTGAAGTTGATGGTTGTAGGTCCAAAAACGAATCCGAAAAACGAACGGATTTGTTCTTGATAAATGTTCGAGACGGGTGCGGTAAATCAAATGATGGAACAAAAACAAATAAAGATAATAAGTATAGTGAACGACTACGTAATCGGTTAAATGATTTATAACAAACAAACAAATCGACCCCACCCAAAGTGAACCCCCTTGGGTGGGTGATTTACACAATAAGAACACACATAAAAAGACAAAAAAATGATATATTTATAGCCTAACATATTTGTTATAAAAGCTCTCCTTCCCGTTAAAGCTAAACGCGTGCAACGAAGCTCTCGTCTCGTATCCGGATTTCCTGTCCACTTAAATTGTTTTTTGGCCATAATATATTTAACGGGTTTCGTCCTTTTGCTATCATAAGCCACATTTTTGGCTGTTGACTTGTGATATAAAAAAAATTAATTATTTTTTACAAAAAACCTAATCAATATTGACTTTCTTCAATTTGGTCAACCCACTCAATAATCCCTTTGCTCGGCCAAAAATCCAGTTGAACTTAAATTTGCATCTGGCCTGAAATATATAGCACAAGTTGGTTTACTTCCTGATCTAGCCCAAATAATGAACACATTCTTCATATAATAGGCCAATATAAATCTCAAACATGAACCAGGCCCAAATAAAACCATCAATCCCAATTTAAAGTAGGTATATATCTGCATGCAACCCAACATGAGAAGGGTTATAGCAAACCCTAGCTGCAACACTCATCAGCCGCCACCAATCTGCTGGAAAATGGTCACCGGTGACCGGCCGCTAGAAAGTCAGTTGGAACTCCGTCACCCACTAGAGATATCGTTGGAATTTTAAGTTGAAAACCAAAATCTTGATGTTTGATTTATTTCAAATAAAAATATTCATATCGATATTGTTATATTAAATATTGTGTGTATAAAAATGATATTTATAACAAAATGTTGTCACAGATTTAAAAACTATATTTACAAAGACTAAGGTTTTGTTGTAAAAGAAACTAATTAAAAATATATTAGATTTTAAAATAAAGAGAGAAACGATAAACAATCTTAAATGGTTGTGTTAAATAGATATATGAAGACAATGTCATATTGTGAATTTTGAAAATGTTAACAATTAAAAATAATTTTGGTTTTATATTTGAAGAAAAATCACATTGATATATGTTAAGTCAAGAAATCAAACACAATTACCATTTTAGTAGAGTTGGTAAGCACATTTGGTTTGAAACCCGGTATCACACAATAAATGTTTTTCAAAATTTTATAAAGCCTTATGAGTCATGAGTTGTAATAGGAAACCGGGTCACGAGTCATAATATAATAGGAAATAGTGAGGTGACATATACTTGACATATACTTGCCACGTGGACAACTTGTGTTGCTCTAATAATATAGTTAGATTTATAATTTCAAATTGGGCTTCCTTCTTTCCTCAATCAAAATTTATTATGTTGACTTTTAATTAAAAATTTGAAAGTTTTAATTATCGAAAATCATAAATTGATTTCTCAATTTCCCAAAATTTTGGTATAATATTAGTCAAACAATAATAAATTGCTTTAACAAGCATTTATGTCTATTAATCAATACACACAATAAAAATAAATTATAATTCATTTTAAAATTTTAAAATTTTAAATTTATAATAGCTGAATTTATCTAAATATGTTAAGTTTAAACACCTAATCAATAAACTTTATAAATTTGAAAACAAATGTTTATATCTTATAAATTGTTTAAATGCTCTTTTAAAACCATAAATTTTTGAAATAAATGTCTGTTTAGTAAGTTTGACTAACTTAACAAGTTTTAAACGGTTTCACCATAAAATAATATTTTCTCAAAATAGAATGAAAATTTCCATTACTATTCATTCAAAATTATTTAGAGAAATTATTAAAATCAAAATATTTAAAACAACTTCTATATGTGATCTAATTAACAAAAATATTTAATTTGTAACTAACTCAAATACGGGTTTCATTAATATTAATTTTGCAGTAATTTAGGATATAACTTGTTGTATTTTTTGAATTTGTAACTAATTTAAGGTGTTGTACTCATAGGTTTGGGCATTTTACTGGTTCTAAATTGCTTTGGATAATGTAAACACCATCAAGGTATGTTTTTTCAATAATGTTTATATAGAGTTTTTCTTTTTATTAATTAATTTCCTTATCACTAATTGTTTATTTTTTTTTTCTAATGTATCTGTGTTGAATTGACATAATGTTTATTATTGTTATATTTCAGTTATTATGTATGTGACATGACATTTTGGATGTTAATTTAATTAGATGATTAAGTTTTAATTAGTATGTTGTAACATCCACATTTTAAAGATATTATAATAAAAGAAGTTTTTATTATTTAGTGTGTGCTGTTATTTATTTCAATTCAATAATAATGAGACGGAGTGTTAGGATCAGGATTTTCATATAGACTTTGAGAATGGCTACGGGCCTAAGGTCCAAGAGCTTAGAGTATATAAGTTCATAAACCTTCTTAAAAGCCTAGACATCCTCATTTCACCATCTTCAACATTAGACACACATGCACACCTCCTGTACACACACAAGCCTCTCTTCTTCATATTTCATTCAAGATCCAAGTGTAACATTTCGGGTTTTTATCGTATTCGTTTATTTTATTTTATCTTTGTACGAACGTTATCAGAACCCTAAATTTTAATAATAATTTGCATTTATGAGTCATTTAGTTCCTAATGTTCAAGTTAAGTCCTCCATGTTTTAATTAGTATTTATCTCTTGATTATAACATAATTAGTTCATAAAGTGACCAAAAAGCAAACTATAAGGCCATTTGTGACAACGGCTGAAAGACACCACCACCCATGGCCGGAGCGCCGTGCGGCGGTGGCCATGGGGCTGGTCTCGCAGCATGTGGGGGAGGTCAGATCAGTTTATCACCTTAATCTTGTTCGTAAACTCGTTTAAGGCATAAAATCGATTATTTTAAACACATTTGAGAGAAGTAAGGACCAATGAATCATATTGTAACTAAAATATGATTCCCAAACCGTTTCTTACTGATCTTTATCGGTTTTTTTGAATATATTCAGAGATTTATCATAAAACTCTTATCTACTTGTTTAAATGGGCCAAAAAGCCCATATTTACTTCGTTTTAGCTTTTCTATATAAACTAACCTTAAATCATCTGCCACAACTTTACACACACTCTAAATGTCATACCTCAGCTGTCCATACCTTCTGCCACCTCGTATTCTGCTCGGTTTTTGGTGTTTCGTTGAAGATTCGTTATTATTCTGTTGACTTTGCAAGCTTAAGAACCCTTGACTCAATATATCTCTTCATTTGTTCACTTTCCGGGTAAGTTGTAAACTGAGTTTTCGTTCATAAACATTCACTAGTCGATATCCTTCAATCAATTTATAAGATTGAAGGGTATTGACTGGTCAATTGCTTTAAAACTCGATAAAGGGTAAAATAGTCAATCTGTTTGACTTCTCGTTTTCTCATACTTCTGGACGGATTCAACGTTCGGTCCAGAACACTTTTCTTCTCATAATTAAATTTTAAGGGTTATGACCAAAACCCGACTCCCGACTCGAAGTTTGGATTCTGATCAGACTCAACTCGTTTAAACGTTAAAATCGACATAACTCGAGTTATACTTATCCGTTTGGATTGATTCCAGTGGCGTTAGATTCGATTTTACTTATACTTTCATATCGTTAAGTTTCAGGTTCTGTTGGTTTTCATCGTTCGGCGCGTTAATCGGAAGACTCGTTAATCTTTTTCGTAATTAGTATTAACTCGCTTATTTTAAGGTGAGTTTTGTCATTCCCCCGTTTTCACATATTTTCAAATGTTTTGGGGGCGTATACGTACTTAAAGTATTTCATATTATACATATCTTAATCATTAGCAAACGTTGTATTGTGTGTGAATTGCTAGACTTAATTGCTAATTGATTACTTGTTTCATTTATGCATTCGGAGAGGTCCACCATATTCTCATTATAGTATGATCATACGACCGTCTAGTTTTAACCGGCGCCTGATTCGCTTGGCAATGGTTCGCTTGACACTTTATTTACTCATTGGTTTGGTATCGATGTACCGCTTTACTTATGTTTTGCTACTTTTCATATTATATAATGTTGCAAAACTAATGACTTGCTCACTCAACATATTTGTTGACAAAACTATTGTGTTTTCTATGTATATGCAGGTTATTGTTTAAACTGAAGACTTGGAGTTTTGGATTGCTAGATGAGACCATAGGCTTTATCAAGAACTATTTTATTCAAGTTTAAATTATGGATTATTTCTTTTTTTTTGTTATGGATTCTTGTTTGATTGAATGGCTATATTTGGATATTTTGGTTATTTGAGATAAAATAAATTAGTAGATATTGTCACCATATTTTTTGCATGATAATTACCTCGAGCTATGAGCAATCATGCTCATGCCCCGACATTTCCGCCATAGGTTGGGGTGTGACAGATTGGTATCAGAGCCGAAGGTTTAAGATAGGTGGTTAGAAAATGTCCTAGTCATATGTTAAGAACCCTTATGTGCCTATCTGAACTGCTTTATGTGCTCCTTAATTGTTTATAGATTATTTAGGTAATTATTTAGCATATCTTTGGGTTTAAGGTAATTTGTTAGTTGTACCTTTTATTTTATGCAATTATATCTTTTGTTTTAGTAAGTTATCTTTTATTTTTAAATATTGCACACGCCAAATCTGAGGATATGCCTCATCTTCAAAAATATTTTTCAAATCTTTCAAAAAATTTTTTTTTAAATATCTTAAAAACTTTAGTAGATTGACTTTCCATTCTTGGGAAATTCCTTAAGAATTCCCAACATTTGTTTTTGCTCTCTCTTCTTAGGGCATGAGGGTATGACATGTTCAGTAGTAACTGTAAGGGGTGCGATAACTGTGAGTCGGGCCTTGGCAAAACGGTTCCGAGAACCGAAGGTAAGACGTTATTCCTTACCTGGAGGATAACCTGACCACAGTATTCGAGCCCCTAGGCCAAAGCAGAACGATATGTCATGTGACCGGACCTTAAGTGAATCAAACGTGACCGATCAAACGGTTGCATTCCTTTTATAAACCGAATTCACAGTGATTCGTGGCTAAATTCGGAAACTTTCCAAAATTGCGTTTTACTTATTTTTAAATGTTTAGTTGCGTGAAAAATCCATGACAATCCATGGGCGCTCCAATTATTCATTTCACAACCCGTTTTAATTCGATATTTGGTTGGGGATATCACCGTGGTGGTTCACGAGATACTCCAACTACTTATTTTTATTCGTTTATTCGATATCAGGACAACTCGACTCGAACCCATTTGGATATGCTCGACTCGTTTGGTTCGAGTCGAGCAGAAAGTTGTTTTCGGGCCCGACACCCCTCCTCCGGTTCGTTAAGCGGTTACAAACAAAATTCTTTCACAAAATTTCAAACAACATGGGGTCTTGAAAAGTGAAAATTTTACAAGTACAGAATAAACGGATAGCACGAAATGCGAATAGAAACAAAATTTCAAACAAGTCGCATGGGATGCGATGCGATTGGTTTTAGAAAACAAATCGCATGATATGCTATGCGAATTCTTTCAAAAAACAAATCGAATGGTAAGCGGTGCGAGTGGTTTGAAATGCGATGCGAATAGAATTTTAGATGCGATGTGATTCGATTTTTGAATACGATACGATTCAAAAATCCAAGCGACGCGAGTCAAATTCTGTGCGATGCGATATGTTTTTATCCGATGCAATTCAAAAAATTTTGGTGCGATGCGAGTCAAAAGGTCATGCGATGCGATTCCATTTTGATGCAATGCGAGTTGATTTTCATGCGATTTCTTTTATCTTATAGAAGATCAATCTTTCTTGGAAACTGTTTTGTACTTTCACCACCTTGTCAGTTGTCAAAGGTTAGTACAACAACTCCCACTTCAAGAACATGCGATGAGAGTCCTTTTTAACACTTTTCCACCCGTAAAGTTAAGATTCACAACAAGAACACTTCTGATCTTTATGTTTTCACCAAGAACACACCTTAGCACAATTTAATGTCT